>NC_056731.1:1041089111-1041154111 GCF_019279795.1 Protopterus annectens
TTTCATACACAGTTATATAATGTAGCACAGTGTGTGTGACAGTGTTCAGTAATACCTTATTATTCAGAGCAACTGCAACACTCACAATTCCATACAATACCGGAGTAAACAGTACCAGTAGAGGGTATCAAGCTTTTTTTTTCTCGGCACAGTGTTTGTGTCTGACGTACCTGTGGGATCAATGTTTGTTTGCACTACCTGAATGTTGCCACACACAGTACCAGATTCCACATTACTATTATGCACATACATCTCACTCTGTTACTGTACACACTCTGGTCACAGCTTGACAACATGAGGGTGTAGATAGGACATACTTGGCTTATTGCTCTCACAACAGTTTCAGGAGTTGCTAGAGTGACAGGTTTGTTCTCATAGATGTGTGGCAATAAGTTGTATTTCATGTTTGCTGCCTAAACATCTGGGAGCATCCCACTGACATCCCAGGGGGACAGGGTGACAGGTAGCAGATATGAGCCCATATACTGGACTTTCTGGACTTATCGATACAATTGTGGGGTATAGTTCTGTATGCAGCCTACTTCCACTCCCAGGTTTCAGACCATGGCTGTGTCTGCTAAAACTAAAACACTGTCCATCACAGTTGTGTGTGCTATATAGGTATCGCTGTATATCTCCTACCTGCTTTCTGTCTTATAATTCTCCTGTGGTTTTACATTCTGACCTTGTATTATAACACTCTTATACAGGATTTCCTAGACAGTTATATTATGTAGCACAGTGTGGGTGACAATGATGAGTAATACCTTATTATTCAGAGCAACTGCATCAGTCACAATGCCATACAATACCACAGTAAACGGTACCAGTAAATGGTATCATTCTTTTATTTATGGGCACATGGTTTGTATCTGATAGACCTGTGGGAGCAATGTTTGTTAGCACTACCTGAATGTTGCCACACACAGTACCAGATTCCACATTACTATTATGCACATACATCTCACTCTGTTATTGTACACACTCTGGTCACAGCTTGACAGCATGGGGGTGTAAATGGGACATACGTGGCTTATTACTCTCATAAGATTTTGGGGAGTTGCTAGTGTGCCAGCTTTGTTCTCATAGATGTGTGACAATCAGTTGTATTTCCTGTTTACTGCCTATACATCTGGGATCATCTCACTGATTTCCCATGGGGAAAGGGTGACAGGCAGCTGCTATGGGCCAATTTACTGAACATTCTGGACATATATGTACAGTTGTGGGGTATGATTCTGTATGCAGACAACTACTACTTCCAGGATTCAAACCATGGCTGTGTATGCTAAAAATACAACAGTTCACATCTCAGTTGCATGTGCTATTTGGATTTTGTTTTCTATCTTTTCACTGTTTTCTGTCTACGTGTCTCTCATTTGTACTAAGTGACCTCTGGGGATTACACCAGTCATATACATACATTCCTACACATTCTATTTCTGTTGCACAGTGTGGGTAACAGTGCTTACTACAACAGTACTATTAAGGGATTGCAAATCTACATTATCATATGATACCAGAGTATACACATGCAGTCCAGCAGTTACACCTTTGTTGTCAGGCTATTATGCTATTATTTACATACAAACTATATAATAGTCTTCCTGCCATATTCACCGTTGTATGCAGTACTTGCCTCAAACAATACAGGTTTTATACTGACAATTAATTTACTAATACTTTTAGATTTATTTCCTATGACAGTACATGCAAGAGTATTACTAACCTGCCTCTCGTTGCAACCTCTCCAGGCGAGAGCCATGGGCTTCCTGGTTCGCGGCCCGCTCACTTGCAGCTGTGAAGGACATAAGAGGAATATTTAGCCATACCTATCCATAATATGCATGAGCTGTCAATTATTAAACTGGTAGTGGAGTGATACTTAACACAGCTGGGACCTCCCCTGTCATCCTAGCCTCTTGGATCCACTAATCCAAGCGATCCCCCTTTCACCGCTTCAGGTCAGCATAGTGATGCCTGACCTGCTCACCAGTTTGGGGTATGCCAGTGGCACTGGTGAGGTCATGGGCAAGATGATTTCAGGCTTCCACCTTATATTGGGAACCCTGGTAGTGGCCCTGCTACAGTCTCTGCTCATGGACTTTGACAAGGAGTCCTGCCATGACTCTAGACTCCTGGATGACCCAGCGCTGCACCCGGAAGTGCACTCCCTCTCCACTTTCTGCCATGGTGCCTGCAAGGGGAAGCTACAACCAGTTATGAGATGCATTCCCACCTGTTGGGTTTAAGTGGGGCGATTTCCCACACTTTGCCATGATTGGCCAGTTTTCAAAAGGCTAAGCTATGGGCAAACCTGCTTTCCTAAGGTTGGCATTGTTTAAAGGGGTATACCACTGGGCACATTGAGTTAGATGGCCTGCACGTTGCTTACACCCCCTAAGCTGACCTGTGCAATGCTTAGCATTGCTTAAAATTGACTTTGCATTATATTTCCTTTTTGGCATTGATTTGCTATTCATTACAACTTATATATATATGTCTGGTATCCATGATTCACATGTACATACACTGTATGGGGTCCCCTTGTGTTTAGTAGGGGACTTCAACACTCTATTACATTTACACCTCACATCTGGCCTTACTTCAGTACTCCAGTTCACATATTTATGTTATGTAGTAGGTTATAGAACATATGACTGTATACTGATTCCTTTCACATGTTCAGTTTGATTTTACTATAGTGATGATTTGTTTGGTGATACCTCACTCTTATGTACTGCTGTGATGGCTTTGTGGTTAATTACTGTGACTATAGTGTATAGGGTCCTGGGTTCAAGACCTGCAAAGCTGTTCATTTTGTTGCTGGGCAGAACAGCTACTGTTGGATACAGAGTGATTAAGGCACTTTTAAGCACTTGTAAGTGGGTTTGCATGAGGGTACGCACTGCTAACCTCCGGTTAAATATGCTTACAGAGAGTTAGCTTCAATATTGCTTAACGTGTATGCACATTGCTTACCCCTGTGCAAACAGGATTAAACCCGCTTACTAGTGCTTACATATGCTTACTCCCGCTTACTACTGCTTAATGCTGCTTACACTTGCTTACTAGTGCTTACTCCCATTTACCACTGCACTAATTTAGACAGTAATGTTTAATGGTTCTTGGGAAGGTGAGGGATTTGGAAGCTGTATGGAGTTATCATTCATTACACATTTTACCTTCCATTTGTATTCATGATTCCTGTGTACATATACTGTATGGGGCACATCTGATTATCTGTCGACTTTGCAACATTATGACATTGACACCTCACATCTGCATTTAATGCAGTACTCCAGTTCACAAATATGTGTTATTTAATAGGTTATGCAACTAAAATATTGGTCATAATGTGATTTGACATGAAAAATGGAATGTGCTGTAGTGGGACTCAATCCTGGAATGCCTGCTTGTAAGGTGAATGCTCTGCCCACTACACTATTGCTTTACTGCTTTATTTTCATATATATGTGTCCTAGTCAGACTTTCCCGGTCAATGAATGTTAAATAAATAAAATAAAAAATAAAAATATTTCGGCCCATTTAAGTAACTGCATGAATCAGTCTTATCTTTTGTTTGTAACTTTATTACAGTTAAGAACATGGTAGTGAAGATGAGGTATCCTAATCTGATGGTACACAATCCAATGCATCACCAAACACTTTCATTCAAAATCTGTATTACTGTTCCTCAACTTTTATCATAGCTTATACTTTAAGCTGGAAACCAGTAGATATTTACTAAAGTCAGCAGCAAAGCAGTATATTTTAAATTTTCTCTAGCTAGCAGAAAATCAATTCATGATATTTGATTTCTAGTACAAATTGTTAGAGAGTGTTATTTCCCCATTGATTTGGTTATGCCTCATATTTCCTTATTGGATATGAACATTCTGTCAGAAGTTGATATATTTCAAAACCTTATTTTCTGTTTTGTGTGTTAGAAAAGTGTACAGTATTCTAGTGCCAGAATTATGCTCCCAAGAAGAAATAGGCTTACTAAGCACCTTTCCAACATAAAAAGATGCTTAACAAGCTTTTGTTATGCACCTCTCACTGTTGATAAGTTATAGCCTTGTGCTAATGCTTAAGCAGCAGTCAGCAGACACTACCAAAGAGTAATGGACAGCTCTTAAGAACTTCATTCAGCCTGTCACTGCTTATTTGGACAATATGAAGTTCTAAGCAGGCTGAAGGAAGTGCTTAAAAGCTTTGCATGACTCTTTTATGGAGGCTGTCCTCTGTAAGTCAGCAGTATGTGCATTACAGTTTTCGAAATGTTAAAACACATAGTGCTGCTACACATTTTTTCTACCTTTTCATAGGTTCATAGGTTAGTACTAAGCTAACTGCTCAGACAGACATTCCCAGTCATCAAATGTAAAATAAATAAATAATAGAGCGAGTGCATAAATATCCTCTACAAAGGTTAACACCAACAATTCAAGCTAGGACAATGGCTAAAGTATTAAACTATTGAAAAGAGGAAATTGTTGGCTACTAATCAAAATTTGAAAGCAGCAAAGCATGAAGGCATACTTGCTATATCCGGAAAACATTAAGTTAGTCATTCCCTTGTTTGATAGACTAATAGATATATTATACTTTATCAAACAAAGCATTATTTCACAGGTTGACTGCATGGATTAGTCCTACATATCTTTCAAGTACTTGCAGATCATTCCATGTGGAATACTACTGTTTCTTAAAAAACTATACTAAAAGAGCTACATGTTACATCTAAAGAAATCCAAATCCCTCTGCACTACATGCTCCAGAGACCTCAACCTCATTACCACAATAAACAGAACATGCTGGGGGGACAAGTTCATAACCCAGAGACTGCCCATGCTATGGAACAGACTTCCCATACATGTCAAGCAGAGGACCTCACTGACCCTCTTCAAGAGAAATATTGATGAGTGGATGGGAAACAGAAAATTCACCCTGCGGATAACTCCAGTGGCTCTACTCGACAGAGGCACTGGGAACTAAGGTCGGGTGGCATTATGCCAGGGTAATCCTATAGCTAGGCTTGTAAAGACCCCAGGGCCAATAGCCTAGTACACACTTATGAACCTATGAATAAAGGACCCAGCCAAGAACAAGTTTTCAATGTTCCAGCAGACTGTTTTCTGTCTAGCCTTTACTGTGACATTCAATCAATAGAGTGTTTTTTTTTCACTTTTCTGAAAATTTCAGGTGGATTTGTCTAGTTATCTATTTAACATATGTTGAATACATGCAGTTTCCATCTGAAGCATGCAGAAGATGGAAACTTTTTGGGGGCATACTTCAATTACCCAAATCCCTGCTCCTTGATGACCACAGTCTTGCAGCCAATGACTTCATAGGGCATGAGATGCTGCTCACATTCAGGCCTGAATATGTGTTTGCCAAGGTACGGCAGCCATGTCAATAAAGTGGAGCTGCTGCAGTTTGCCTGGACACATTTTTTGAGTTTGTGCAAGCTAAGGATGGCAGCTATCGGAAATGAGTTGCAGGCAGTGGGAGTGCAACTTAGATTTCTAGGCAGTGGGTGGGAAGGGGATTTGGGGTTAGAGATCAGGATGGAAGTTTTAGTGTAGGCAGTAGGAGGGGCAGATCAGAGTTAAGTGCAATTGTGGACTTTGCATTTAAGGAAGAGGGAAAGGGAGGAGAGAAGCTTTAGGATTAGGGAGTGTGAAGGGAGTTTAGAGGTTAGGGAACACAAGGTGAGATTAATGTTTAGGGAGTAATCAAGCAATTTTGGTTAAGAGAGGGGGAGTGGAATTTTTGGTTTAGAGAGGGATTGGATATTTGGGTTTAGGGATGAGGATCAGAGTTTTAAGTTTATGTAGTGACTGAGGACTTTATATTTAGGGAGTAGGAGGGAAGTTTTACAGGTTACAGTAATGGTCAGGGAGCTCTCTGGTTGGGGTTAGGCATCTGTTAGGAGTTTTAGGATTAGTGTTAGTGCTGTGGTAGGGCTATATAGTTTATTATGATCATGTGGCAGGAAGGCTAGGCCCCATTCGGTTGGTGAATTTTAAGGCACTTGCCCTTTAGAGCAAGTGACAGCAGTGGCTACTGTCATTCTGAGATTATTTGGCTTCTTTTTTAATGCAAATAGTGTTGGCACTTGCAAAGTCTGATTATATTTCTACTTGTCTCTGACCTCTTTCTTTGCCTTGCATCCTGCAGTGCTCAATATATATATACATTTCTCCCATTTAAATTAGACATAGTCGGCTGCTTAGAAGTTGAAAGCTTATTCAGTACAGTCTAAGTAGTACATCAAATCTTGACAACATTTCTCAACTCACAGCAGACTCTTTCAAGTTAGGGGCATATTGTGCAAACTTCTTGTTTGTCCTCTGATTGTGATTGCAGCATAATTTTTCTACAAATACCAGGAAGTTAGGCTTAAAATGTTTTTTTTTCAAAAATTTTCAACATAGCTTCAAAAGTATTTCTCAGAATGAATGTTGTTAACCATAAACTGTCTTTGCCTACATGTAGGTTCTGACTCTGTCATGGATTTAATTTATTTGATTCTTCTCATTTAAGGCTCCAACAATCTTGTTACACTATGGTGATGTTGTATATTGTTTAAGTAGAGAAGAACAGACAGCAGAACATTCACAAAGCACTTTTTATTGCAAGCTGAGCATTTCCGTGGCATAAACACATATGTATACACTTTGAGGTGCTTTTACAGAACCACCCACTCAATATATCTCAGTGACCTTTTATGAAATTATATTTTTGTCTCATTTCCATGTAGAATATATGATGCTATCAAACAACAATGCTGACACTTTTTTCATTTATTAAGCAGTGTCCAATGTTATATCAATGTCTCACAGACTGCCACTTTCAAGTGTCTTACAATCTAATTATGTAATACGTCATGACCTTTTATCATATCTGTTAAATCACCTTGTGACTTCCATTTTTTTTCTCAATAGTGCAATTTTTCCCACTCCATGACAAGTCTAACTTGTAATGCTGGCATTGTGGCATCTACATTACTATTGTATGCTGTCCCATAATCCTTCTTGTTTCATTTATAACTGTTATGCCTTTTAATTTCTGTAGAATATTTACATTCCCTTTTCTCTCATTACTCTGTTCTTGCTAAGATGTGAGATTATGTTTCATTCTTTCCAAGTTACTTAATGAATATGTAGAGATCTTCCACTGGTGTCAATTTTTACTACACATCTGTATTTTATCCCAAAATCACATGTTTTTGTGCTTAAGGTTTCCCCAGTATTTTTACAGGTAAACATCATGGTGCCACAGGCTATTTATCAATCACATTCGTTCATCCATCAATCCATCCTTCCATCCATTAACTCATTTTCTAAGTTACAGTTTTGATGACTGTCGTGGCAGCAAGCAAAATAACTGAAAAGAGACTTCACTTTAATGAAAAAATACTCCATGTTTTAAAGAATACCAAGAGTTTTTTTTTTAAATGAGCTATCTAAACAAAATGAAATTATCTTAGGACAATGTTTATTTGCAACTTTGGATATTGAATCATTGTTCACTGTTATACCCAATGAATGGGGAATTGAAAATGTCAGAGAATTACTGTGTGAGAGAAACACCCCTGATACTAAGGTGGCACTTATTTGCACACTTTTGGAAGTCATCCTAGAAAACAATGTGTTTACTTTTAATGATGTTAATTATGCACAAAAATTTGGCGTAGCTATGGGCACAGCTTGTGCTAATAGCTACTCCAACCTATCCCTAGCTAATTGGGAAGCTAAACATATACTTTCGAATAATGAATACCAGGTTAACATCAAATGGTATAAACATTTTGTGGATGATATTTTTTTGTTGTGGCATGGCTCAGAGCAGCGGCTACAAGAGTTTCTTTTATACTTAAATCAGTTGAATACTTTTTTTGAGATTTACCTATGAATATTCTGATAAAGAAGTAGAGCTTTTGGATATTAAAGTTACTAAAAATAATTTATCCACTGTGTCTACTACTTTGTATAAGAAAACTGTTAGAAAGAATAATGTTCTACACTATGGCAGTATGCATCCGAATCATACAAAATTCAATGTGTTGAAAGGACAGATATTTCGAACTATGAGACTTTTTAATGATGATGATAGTCCAATTGTTACATTACAAACACTTAAACAAGAATTTTTAGAAAGAGACTATAGTAGTAAACTTATTGATTCTCAAATAGCAGAATGATGGCGGCATAGAACAGGTAAGTGCCAGCCATATTTTTCCCCCCTCCCCACTAGTATTAACAACAGGGATAATATTGACAATACTTTCTCAAGTGATGCGTCTGCTGATACCTCTAGGAATAAACTAAGGATGCCATTGACCTTTGCCAGTAATGTGCATGTAGCATGTGATATTATTAAAAAGAACTGAAATATTCCGTCTACTGTACATGAGTTGAATGGGGTCATTGGCTCACAGCCAGATTTTGCTTTTAGAAATAATAGATCACTTAAGAGTCAGCTCTGTTATCGATACTTTAATACTAAATCAACTATAATATCTGATAGACTTGGTACATATATGTGTAGGAATTGTATGGCCTGTGCACATATACATATTGGTAATCATTTCACAAATCCCACTTTGGGTTTTAAGATAGATACTGCTTTTCATGCAGATTGTCGAACAAAAAATGTTATCTATTTTTGCTATTGTACTATCTGCTTCTCATTTTACATAGGAAAAATGAACAGGGTGTTTAAGGACAGAATACTTGAGCACCTTAGGGATATCAGGAATGTTAAAGAAACCAGCGCACTATCACTACATTTAGCTAAATAGGGTAAAGAATATAAATTTAGCTTTATGGTACTAGAGATTCTGCATTGTACCAAGAGAGGAGGTGACATAAATAATAGAACAGAATCTAGTGAACAGAAATGGATTTTGCACTTTCATGCTGAAAAACCTCCTGCTTTAAACAACAGAGTTTCCCTGAAACCCTTCCTTAAAGCACGGCCATTAAAGCATTGATCTCTCTTTTAATATTTTATGATGTATATTTCAATAGTCCATCTTTTATTATTTTTTACTATTGTATTTATCAGTTTTAAGTAAATATTGTTCATTTAGTCTGTTTTATTCAATTTTTTAACAATCTATATATTCTACAGATGTATTTTATCACATGGCTTTTAGCTATGATGCACATTTTATCTGATTTTTGATTGGATGCTTTAGTGTTTAAAAATGTAACTGCTTTTGTATCTTTGTTGGTCTGATGAAGCTGTTGTTATTCCGAGAAAGCGCTTACCTACTACAATAAAGGACATATTGATTTTTCACTGCTGTGTGGAACCAGATTATTTTTCTTTTTCTTGTATTCTCTGTTTTTTGCATCTGATTCCTTATTTGGTTCAAGGACTGTTTTCATTTGGTATATTTTCTTTATCTTTGAACCAAGCATGGCAGGAAATTAAATGGATCTTTTGGACAACTTTGTACCTTCGATGGATTTGCCATCTAATAGGAGGAACAACTATCGTTTGTCTACTTTATTGGACTTTCAAACTAATCCATTACTTAATGGAATTTATATGCTGACAACATCACTGACGCCAGATAATCCTGATTTATCTGCAGCTTTCAGAGATGACTATCGCAATCTGGAGAATAAACTTTATAAGTTTAAGCTCTTGCAGTGGCAGCACTTTCATCTTGAGGCTTCACTGAGCCTTAATATAGTACCAAGGGGACTTAGGGTTCTCACCATGCCCAGTTATTGGCAAGCTTATCCTGAGCTACTTAGGCGCTGGCAGTTACTTAACCTTGAGTGCAGTGCTAAATATATGCAGCTTCTTATTGAATTTTTTAGACCAGAGGAGCTAAAACTATCTAATTAAATCACTGAGTTGCAAAACATAATTTACAATACCTATTCAGATGAACTTGTTGGTGATAAAATGGATGTGTTGTTTGAAGATATTACTGGATATGACAAGAGACTTTCTGCTACCAAAAACAACAAATTACAAAGGGATTTGAAGGATTTTAAAGAAGGTAATGTCTTCTCTTGGGTAAATGAAAGGGTTAATACTAACTCCATCATACAGTATATAACAGGAAATAGGCGGAGCTCTGTAAGACCCAGAACTACATTGCATTCAACTGTTTCAGATGAACAAGCAGCATATGCAAATGCTGTTAAAACTACCTCTTCTACAGAACCCACAGAACTTTTACCCAATGCTCCTATTGTTCCTGTAAGTGAGGGAATTGTTTCAGAAGTCAACCTAAATACTTCTGTAGCTGCTGTAAGCAGTCACTCTGATGCTAGCACAAGCACTGCAGCTGTTAGATCTAAATAAAACAAGCATGGCTTCCAGTGTGAGTCTGAATTCCACAGAGCAGGCCTCTGTACTAACCCGTGGACATTTTTTATTGAAAGAACCTTTGCCTATAAGAGGCAGATCGAGGAATCGCCTGCAAAATCAACGTACATGATGACTACACAGCCAGGAGGATGAAATAAGGTCAGGAAAGAGATACAAAGAAGCTTAGTTCACAATATCTCTACTTTAACTTTAACTGACTCACAATTATTTGTGTTAAACAGAGGTTTAACCTTTGTTCCAGCTCAAAGAATGGACATAACAGAAGTAATTAAAGACCTACACCTTTTTGGCAGAACTCTTACACTTAAAGCTATGTTTGGTAATTCTAATAATGCTGATTGTATATTTAGAAAGCCCAGTACTTACATACCACCTAGTAATTCTACTATAGATCTGTTCATTGACCTTTGTGAAAAACAACTTAGAGAGAAGTCTCTAAATAAGCAAACTAATAATTTTAGTAATTTATCTGCTGCAGAGTTACAAGCTCTAGTTGAATTGAAAGAACTAAATAGTATAGAAATACGTCCAGCTGATAAAGGAGGTGGTATTGTTGGTATCGACAAGGACAAATATATAGAATCTATGTTAAGTCATCTCAGTGACGTTGATACGTATGCCATTTTACCTATGCATATACTCAGTAGTGTCATAGAAAAAGTACAGTTTTTGATCTTTGATTTATTAATAGCAGGCATGATATCTGAGCAACTTTTTGAGTATTTCAAGGTAGAACATCCAACAATCCCTTTGATATATGGTCTACCCAAAATACATAAGAATCCCTTAACTCCACCTATGCGCCCTATAGTTTCAGGCCGAGGTTGGGTAACTGAGCCACTTTCTATTTTCATAGAAAAGACTTTGCATGCTGCCTTGGCTAATTGTAGCACTGTTTTAAAGGATACCAAGAGTTTTTTAAATGAGCTATCTAAACAAAATGAAATTATCTTAGGATAATGTTTATTTGTAACTCTGGATATTGAATCATTGTTCACTGTTATACCCAATGAATGGGGAATTGAAAATGTCAGGGAATTACTGTGTGAGAGAAACACCCCTGATACTAAGGTGAAACTTATTTGCACACTTTTGGAAATCATCCTAGAAAACAATGTGTTTATTTTTAATGATGTTTATTATGCACAAAAAGTTGGCGTAGCTATGGGCATAGCTTGTGCTAATAGCTACGCCAACCTATCCCTAGCTAATTGGAAAGCTAAACATGTACTTTTGAATAATGAATACCAGGTTAACATCAAATGGTATAAACATTTTGTGGATGATATTTTTTTGTTGTGGCATGGCTCAGAGCAGCGGCTACAAGAGTTTCTTTTATACTTAAATCAGTTGAATACTTTTTTGAGATTTACCTATGAATATTCTGATAAAGAAGTAGAGCTTTTGGATATTAAAGTTACTAAAAATAATTTATCCACTGTGTCTACTACTTTGTATAAGAAAACTGTTAGAAAGAATAATGTTCTACACTATGGCAGTATGCATCCGAATCATACGAAATTCAATGTGTTGAAAGGACAGATATTTCGAACTATGAGACATTTTAATGATGATGGTAGTCTCATTGTTGCATTACAAACACTTAAACAAAAATTTTTAGAAAGATGCTATAGTTGTAAACTTATTTTATTCTCAAATAGCAGAAGGATGGCAGCATAGATCAGGTAAGTGCCAGCCATATTTTTCCCCCCTCCCCACTAGTATTAACAATTGGGATAATATTGACAATACTTTCTCAAGTGATGCTTCCACTGATACCTCTAGGAATAAACTAAGGATGCCATTGACCTTTGCCAGGAATGTTCATGTAGCATGTGATATTATTAAAAAGAACTGGGATATTCTGTTTACAGTACATGAGTTGAATAGGGTCATTGGCACACAGCCAGATTTTGCTTTTAGAAATAACAGATCACTTAAGAATCAGCTCTGTTATCGATCCTTTAATACTAAATCAACTATAATATCTGACAGACTTGGTAGATATATGTGTAGGAATTGTATGGCCTCTACACATATACATATTGGTAATCATTTCACACATCCCACTTTGGGTTTTAAGATAGATACTGCTTTTTATACAGATTGTCGAACAAAAAATGTTGTCTATTTTTGCTATTGTACTATCTGCTTCTCATTTTACATAGGGAAAACGAACAGGATGTTTAAGGATAGAATACTTGAACACCTTAGGGATATCAGGAATGTTAAAGAAACCAGCAGACTATCACTACATGTAGCTAAAGAGGGTAAAGAACATACATTTAGCTTTATGGTACTAGAGATTCTGCATAGTACCAAGAGAGGAGGTGACATAAATAATAGAACAGAATCTAGTGAACAGAAATGGATTTTGCGCTTTCAAGCTGAAAACCCTCCTGGTTTAAACAACAGAGTTTCCCTGAAACCCTTCCTTAAAGCATGGCCATTAAAGCATTGATCTCTCTTTTAATATTTTATCATGTATATTTCAATAGTCCATCTTTTTTTTATTTTTTTACTATTGTATTTACCAATTTTAAGTACATATTGTTCATTTAGTCTGTTTTATTCAATTTTTTAACGATCTATATATTCTACAGATGTATTTTATCACATGGCTTTTAGCTATGATGCACATTTTATCTGATTTTTGATTGGATGTTTTAGTGTTTAAAAATGTAACTGTTATTCTATCTTTGTTGGTATGATGAAGTGGATGTTATTCCGAGAAAGCGCTTACCTACTAGAATAAAGGACATATTGATTTTCACTGCTGTGTGGAACCAGATTATTTTTCTTTTTCTTGTACTCTCTGTTTTTTGCATCTGATTCCTTATTTGGTTCAAGGACTGTTTTCGTTTGGTAAGCTGAGAAATACATTCTTCCTGGAATTACCAGGTCTTCTCAGGGGGGGGGGTGCTCTCATTGGGATAAGTCCTTTACATCTGTCATGGAATTAATTCAAGAAGGCATTATAAAAACCCTAAAACCTCTCAGCTGATAAACTTTAGTCCAGAAGAATCAATGTGTCTTGTGAAGGCTGCCAGCCTAGCTAGATAGAATTTTGTAAATAATTCCATGTCCTTGTAAATATTAACATAATCCACAGGCTTGTTTGACAAATGTAAGAAAACTGTGTTATGTTCTGAGCTTCAAAACTGTAACCACATGCACCCTGCTGGAAGAAGGCTAAGTAAAGGATTTTACAACTGTGTGTGATCTCAAGCTAGGAAACAGGATGTCTTCAGCTAGAAAATATTTCTATGGCCCTAAGACAGAGATAATTACTAGGTTTCATATGTAAAGTGTCTTTTAGTGCTGCAGCTTCCTGACAGGTGCAGATTATGAAGAAAATGTTACATTTTAAGTTCTGTGAGCCTGGGAAACTTAAGCTGAAGTGTCAAGAATGATGTAATCAGAAATGCCTCAGCAGTAATGTGTATTATCAATTTAAGGGCTATCTCAGAAAAATAAGAATTGCATTTTGTATTTGTGTCTGATCCTGAACACATCAGCTCACTGGCACTTTGCCTTGCTCTGTAAGTAAGTTATTTAGAACAGTGATTTCTCTTACAGATAGATAGAAATACAGTAAGATTAGTATATATGTTTTCTATATTTATGTGAGACTATCCTACAATGTTGTTTTAAAGTATTCCCTGTGATTTCTGAATTCTGTTTTCTTTGTGTTGAGTTAATAAGTATTGTCTTGTGTTTTTATTATTTATTATTAAATATATTTAAACCTTTTAACTGTGGCTGTTATGTGTAGAGATAATTTAAGCTCTTAGAGTAGTTGCATGTATTTGGTGATACTGTATACGCCACTCCTAAATTGCCGTCAGGTTGCAGTCACACTTACTGATTGGATAATAACATTGCACAGTAGAATTGGACACCGTTTGGTAAGGGCCTTCATAGTAGCTGATAAGTAGTGGCTGGTGGCAGTCGGTACTACCTTATATTCTGGGCAGAAGGGGGAATAGCTAGTGAACCTGTGCCAGCCTTCCCCAGGAGAGTCTGTGTGTTTGTATGCAACTAAAATCTCAAAGTGTGTGTATATGTCAGCTACTTGGGCAGGGACACAAAGCACTGGTTGGACAGTGATGGTGATGGAGGTTTTGGCTTGATCACTTGGCTGATATATGAACCCTATAGCTGTGCCTGTGGGGAGTCTTATTGGGGGTCTAGAGAGAAAGTGAGAAACCAGCCCCAGGCTGACTGTGATCTATGTGTGCTCTTAAGGGAAATTGTAATTTACTGTGTATGTACTTGTTATCCTCCCAATGTGGAGTCCCCTCAATGGTGCTAGTGGTGAGGATTGAGGCTCCTTCATTACTGGGCCAGTGCATGGGCATCGCATCTCTACTCCAATGTTTTCAAGAAATGTCAAGATAAACAATGTGTCATGGAGAATGAGCCCTAGAAACCTGCAAAGGAACTTCCTTTTTGTGCTTGTATTCATGACTTCATTATTTCAGTCACTGTGCATAGCGCACAACAATAATCAAAGATGGAAGCACTATATGACCAGACAAATGAGGGGTTCATTCAATAACTTAGCTGATGATTCACTATTGCAGTCTAGTAGAACTCTATCAGCAAAGTCTATGCTATGTACATTTACGAGACAGTCTCCTGATCCCCATATTCTTCTGTTGTAAATAACATCACTTGGATTTCTCCAGCTAAATATTTATTTGGTTATTTAATAATTAATAGGTAGATTTATCAAAGCAACATGCCTTTTTAAGGCATGGCTATGTTACAGAAATAATAAAACATGCACAAATGCAAAGAAGTGCAGACCAATTTTGAAATAACATTATTAGAATAGCTTGACTCATTGTACACACATGCATGCTAGCTTCAAAATACTTAGGCCAAACAATTTTAACCTGAGTATATTAAAAAAGCTAAACTTCATTAAGCGATAACACTTGGAGGAATAGTTTGAGCTAAAAAGAGACTATAGTGATAGAGTTACATATAGTCTAATGTTGGTTAGTTGTGAGTTCTGGCTGAGGGACATTTGACAGAAAATGTATTCTGTTGTTGTTGTAAAGGAACAGTAAGCTATTGTGAGTGTAAGTGCAAAAGAAGCAGTGAGTCTCAGTGTACATGCTCATTGTTTCATTAAGAACATTTGCTGTGTTATGCCAAAGAAGACAACATGGATTACTTTAAAGATCAGTGCACAAGGTAGAAGTTGTACTCTGTGGCTTGTAGGCAGTGAATCATCCTCATTAATGCCATTTATGATGTCACAGTAGTTCTATCACCAGTTTACATAATGGTTAAGGTATTTGTTTCCCATGCACAAGTTGAAAGGTTCGATCCTCACCTCTGGCCAATGCCTGTTTGGAATGTGAATGTTCTCCCTGTGTCGCTGTGGGTTCCTCACAACTCTGTAAAACATGTTGAGTGTTTCCATCTCAGACTTGCAATGGACCTGGGGCAGCAGAAGAGACATTACTTGGTGCCCTATAGTGGGGAATGTATAGACCAACTGCTTTGGGCATCTAGTGTGGTGCACAGTATACTACAGATAGGAAAACACTAATCACAGACTGCATGCTGTGGAAGAGCAAGCCACTTGATGGTGTAAAATATGGCTCTAGGTGATTTGGTCATGTTGAATAATGTAGCCAAAATAGGCATGGGTATTTACCGATGATAAGTGGGTTGAGGCCCCAACCTATACCAGGGACCCATGATAGTGTGGGGGGTGTATATATTAGCCAGTGTGTTTCTGTCATAAAGCCTTGTAGCTCTGGGTCAATAAGCTACTACCAGCTGCTGTCCAGTTGCCCAGCCTGGGTTACCTGAGATAGCTCTTTTGAGTGAAAGCTAGACATAAAACCAATCAACCTGCCAAACAGGAACTAAGAATTGCTGCACTCAATGTAGGTTCATTGACAGGATGGAGCTTAGAAATGGATGACATGATGGTACTGAGGAGGCTGGACATCCTATGTATCCAAGGGACAAGATGGAAGAACAGTGCAGCAATGCCACTTGGCTTGGGATCCAGATTCCACTACTCAAGAGGAGGACAGGCTAGAAATGGTGTCAGAAATGTGGTGAGATACAGGCTTCAGAAGGCAGTGAGGGTTGCCATCAGAATTAGTGACAGACTCATGGCAATCAGACTCCATTACATAATCTCAGCCTATGCCCCACAGCAAGGTTGTGATAGTGATGAAAAGAGTGCATTCATGCAACAGTTGCAGGACCTACTAGATAACACAGAACTACATGAATTAGTGTTGATAATGTGTGACTTGAATGCACATACGAGGACAGACAGACAGACAGAACAGGATATGAGGACTGCCTGGGTCCACATGAGTGGGGCAACAGGAATAAAGAAAGAGAGGTTGTTACAGACTTTTGTCTGGCAAATGGTTTGATAGTAGTCAACATATGGTTCAGAAAAAGAGACAGTCACAAGATCACTTACAAAAGTGGCCAACATTCAACTCAGACAGACTTCCTACTAGTAAGGAAAGGAAACTGGAGTAGAAACAATGATTGCTGAGTCATTCCCAGTGAAACAGTAGGCCCACAGCATAAACCACTGGTTGCTGCAATCAGCTTCAAACAGTGGTCAGAGAAGGCTCTAAGGTCAACAGAGATGAGGCTGAAGGCCTAGATGTTGACAGACAAGAAAGTACACCAGTTCAAGGAATAAATCAGGGCTGTAGCACCCCAAGAAGAGGAAAAACAGGTGGGGTTGAAGAAAAATGGCAGTTCCTCAAAACAGCATGTGTGAGGAATACAGGTCAGATAGTTGCTGAGCCAGGTATGGAGATAATGTACATAAAGAAAGCTGGTGGTGGAAAGTAGAAGTCCAGGAAGTCATCAAAAAAGAAGGGATGCAGGAAAAAGTATGAATTAGAAAAGATGGACCAGGGTAGGAATGAATACTGGTTGGGTAACAAAGAAGCTAAGAAATAAGTTGCAATAGCAAAGAATAGGGCATTGGAGGCACTCTTCCAATTTTTGGAAAGTGTCTCAGTAGGTGGCACAAGGAAACTATATCAAGTTGCAAAGCAAACACAGAAAGATAAAGAAGATAGTCAGATACCTTTCATAAGGGATGCTAGCAATAACCTGCTCACCAATCTACAGGACCTCAAACACAGATGGAAGGAGTACTTCCAGCATTTAAATGAAGAAAATCCTTCAGAAGCTGTACTGTCCCCACCCTAGAAGAAGTAAGAATAGCACTAAGGAAAATGAAGTCAGAGAAAGTAGCAGGTTCAGATGAAGTCACAGCAGATATGATAAAAATGCTGAGTGAGATAGGGGGAGAAATGGCTCCTAAGGGTACTCATAGCACTTTGGAGATAAAGGTGTATCCCAGATGACGGGAGAGTACACATACTCATGACAGTGTACAAGAACAAATTGGACATCCACAAGTGTGGACAGTACAGGGGAACCAAACTCCTGTCACATTGCATGAAAGTTCTGGAGAGAGTGATTGATAAACAGATAAGCAGAGTAGTAGAAAGTAAGATAGGAGATGAGCAGCTCATATTCAGATCAGGTTGCAGCCCAACTGACCCATTGTTTGCAGTGAGACAGTTGATAAGAAGTCAGAGATGAGGAAAGAGTACAACTAGGCATTCCAAGGCCTGGAGAAAGCATATGACAAGGTCCCAGGAAAGGTGATTTGCAAAGTACTAATGTGGTTCAAAGTCCCAGAAACACTGGTAGAATTAGTGCAGGCTATATACAAGGACCCAATGAGTCAAGTATGAACCGGGTTCAGACTCACAGAGGGGTTCCCAGTGGGAGTGGGTGTATATCATGGTTCATCTCTGAGCCCACTGCTGTTCGTACTGGTGATGGACTACATTAGCAAAGAAGTCCAAGAGGACAGATCAATAAAGTTGCTGTATGCAGTCAATGTGGCATTACATGCAGACTCTAAGCAAGAACTTCAGCAAAGGATATGGGAATGGAATGCAAAACTGAAGGCATATGGGATGAAATTAAGTACAGATAAGACAGTGGTAATGGCTGCAAATTGGGAAAATCAGAAGAAGTTGAGAACTGAGATAGAAGAGAAGACAGTGGAAGAGGCTAATAACCTCAAATATCTGAGATAGGTGGCTGAGGAGAAGGGAAGTATGAATGAAGAGGTCAAAGCTAGAATCAAGGAGGCTGCATCCAACTGGCATAGAGTGTCACAAGTAGTGTATGACAGAAGAATGCCAAAGAAGCTGAAACTTAAGATTTCAAAAACAGTGATTTGACCAGTACTATTGTATGGTACAGAGCCCTGGGGGGGTGGTAAAGGCAGATCAGATGAAGAAGCTAGAGTTGATGAAGATGAAATGCCATAGAAGGGTGGTAGGATGCACACTGTGGGACAGATGAAAAAATGAAGATATAAGAGTAGAATCCAAAGTAGTTCCAATTGCAGAGTAGATCAAAGAGAACAGATTATGGTGGTCGGGGCAGATGTGCAGAAAAGAAGAAGACAATCTAGTGAAGAAGATTTGCGACAGACAGGAAGAAGATAAGAGAAAATGAGAGCATTAAGCAAAGAGGTGGATGGATTGAGTGAGAGAAGCTCTATGACAGTCAAGCATGACTGTCGAAGAAGGCAGGAGTGTAGCATTAAATCGAGAGAGATGGTGACAGCTAACACAACACCCCGACCGCATGTAGAAAATGGGAAAAAGGGGGTTGATGATGATGATGATGATGATGAGTGGTTCTGTCTC
The DNA here is from genome assembly GCF_019279795.1 of Protopterus annectens. Classification (NCBI taxonomy): domain Eukaryota; kingdom Metazoa; phylum Chordata; order Ceratodontiformes; family Protopteridae; genus Protopterus; species Protopterus annectens. The sequence goes on from NC_056731.1 coordinate 1,041,108,224, forward strand.
ATTTGTAATCCAGTAATAAATTTGAATGTTTTGCTCTGCAGGGTCTGTTAGGTTTTTAAATTATACATTGAAGTAATGATAGTAACTGACTGGATGCATTACGGTGTAGGTTGGCAAGTGCTCAGGATTGCTTTAATTCTGTCACAGGTTTGATATAGCTAAGACAGGAATTGAAGAGATAGGTGAAGCTACATTCATAGGTGTTTAACTTTGCCACTTCTCATTTTGCTAGCTTAGCTTCTTTTTGTTACCAGATAGAACAAATTTGATTTTTTTCACTAATTATCCCTCAAAGCTCATGAAAAGATCAACAAAGTTTAGTTCAGCTAGTTTTAAGATATTTGATAATATTATATGGAGAAGAGTCTGACAACTGCATCACCAGATTATCAGCATACAGTAGCACTTTTCAAAAATCAAGAGAGATGCAAATGGCATAAGTAGATAGTGAGAAGAGCAGAGGTACAAATCCTAAACCTTAAGGAGCAACTGATGAGACTACAAAAATGAAATGGAAGTATAAGTTAATGAAGATGTTCTTAAGACACTGTAAGGCAGGGGAACCAAGGTCAAATATTGACATTTTTTGGATCAGAAGGAGAATTTGACAGAGTTCAAGGCTTTGGAGATATATACAGTGACAAACTCTTAGTTGCGCTGCATTTACACTGCTTGAGAGCACAGGTAGGAGCGGCATGGATGTATGACCTTTTCTAAACCATACCACTGTCTAGAAAGCAGTCTGTAGACTAAGTGAGATTAATTACTTGTGAAGTGACTGCTTTATTCAAAAGCTTTGCCAATATTTCAGAAGAAAGCTACTGGCCTGTAATATGCCTTGTTTTCTGTTGAGATTGAATTGTGCTGTGGGACAGAAGTAGTTTGAGATTTTTTCATAACTCCAGAAATCTACACCAGGAAAATGAGCATTTGTTGATATAATTTAGGGGTAAAAACAATGAATCTGGTGGGCACCCTTAAGAAGTTAGAGTAAATCTTGTTTGAATCTTACCTGCATAACTTAGTACTTCATGTAGCAATTACACAGTCCCTTCTTAACTGAAAGAAGCAATATACTTTTTCAGGGCCAGTAATTCAGAAGTACTGAATATTGCTCTCACTGCTTTACATCCAGACACTTGTGATCACATTTTCTTCTGGTGAATAGAGGACAGTGTCACTTGTAAACAAAAAAAAGAAGTAACCTTTACACCCCCATAATAGAAAACAGCCATACATTGACTGCTCTTTCATATCATTTCCTTAACAACTGAGAATAGAAGGAGAAAATTTCCATATTATTGAAGTAGTCTTAAGTCCATACATAATCTAATTGAAGTAATACCTATAATATTGAAACAAGTCACAGCTTACAAGCAGAAGGACTAAATGACAAACAGCAGCACCCTGGGATCCTGACGTGTTGCAACAACTCCCACAATATATTCAAGGTGCAAGGTCATACAGTGTCTTTGTATACATAAGGTATACTCTGGCAGTTAGTGCCGAAGGTTTTCATTCTGAGATAAAGTTTATGTACTACAAGGTTAGATTCCATTCAGCTTTATTTGCCTACTGTGTGACATTGAACAAGTCACTTAACCAGGCAGGGCTTGAGGGCAAATATGAACTTGGACTTGACTATTCAATGGTCCCCTGGTCTGCACACCTAGTAGCTATAGTCCCATGGCTTCCACAATATCTCTGCTTAGACCAGTGTCCATGGACATGACAACAAGCGTAGCATTCCTCCTGAATAAAAAGCAAACCATTGGTTGAAATCTTTATTCCAGTGCAGGAGTTATTCCTCTATAATTGTAGCTTATCAAGTTTAAAATGTAGAAGTATTAAACACTACTATGACAATCATTGGAAAGACAAATTAATCATGGCACGCTAACAAAATCCGATATCTTTAAGATTTCTGACTACATCTCATTCGATAATGCTACTTTATCATGGCAAGAACTATTTAATTACTGCAGAAATGAATACAATCCACAAGTTGCCTTTTGCATGATCACCTGAAATGTTAAAGCTTCCTTCAGAGTATTGTTTCCAACTCCTGCTCACATCTCCAGTCACAGTTATTATTATTCCAGTGCTGGTGAAAACAGCTTGAGTAGTACCAGGCCTCATATCCTTACTAAGCTGATTTCTTGCTAGAGTCTTTGTGAGGGTGTCTGACAGTCAATGTGCATTGAGTTTCAGTACTATTTTCACATTCGGTTCTTTGCTTCACTGAGTGCTGTAATTGCCAGTTTCATGGTGTACATGTAGTTCATTGCTAAATGTGGTGACCCTCCTGCTAGTTTTGCATGGTAGACCTCCAGCTTTAACTTGATTATCTTTTGTCATTTCCTATGTCCACAAAGAGATGTTACAGCTGTTATCCTGAAAACCAAGACCAGCTTTGGGCTACAGCTTTATAACCACTGCCTTTAGTACTGAAGTATTAACACGTTTAATTTAGATCCCATGGTATGACCACCCTCATTATATATAATAAGTTCTTCTGGAGGAAGGATCTGATCTTATCCCACAGAGAAGTGCTAGTAGGCACTTTTAGGATAATCTCAACATGCATGGGGATTTACCAGACCTGAAGCTGTAGCACTCCAGTTGTATCAAACTCATCACTGTCTGCTGATCAAGAGACATTTTAAAATCTCTCTCCTCAACTGAGTTCCTAGAATATGAGGCCTTAGGTCTGAAGATTTGACTGAAAAACTAAGAGAGTTATAGCAAGGAAGTAAAAAGTATGTAACTATCCTACGCACAAATTGATAGACAGTGTGAGTGGTACTGTCAGACAGATGATAATCAGTCCCTAAAAACATGAAAAATGGAAAGACAGTCACTTAAACAGCAGTTATAATTGCAGCTGTTTAAATGGCAACCAGTGCTTACTGTAAGAAGACATAGCCAGATGTCTAAAATAGTTGCTGTTCAGTGATTGCAGGCAGTACTGGAAATCAATTTTCCAAAATATCTTGCAGAATTCAAAGACTGAGGAATAACTATGAATGAAAAAAAGGCACAATGGGCACTGTTAAAGAGTTGGAACTGAAAAAGTACTGTAGAATGATGCAAAGGGTCCTTTTACTGCTTGGTCTCACACACACACACACACACACACACACACACACACACACACACACACACACACACACACACACACACACACATACACACACACACGCGCACACACACACACACACACACACACACACACACACACACACACACACACACACACACACACAGCACCTCACAGTAATTTCCTGCTGCAGACTCTTACTGCCCCACTCAAGCCATAAACATCAATGGATGTACATCCTACACACACACACACACACATACACACACGCACACACATGTATATATATATATATATATATATATATATATATGTGTGTGTGTGTGTGTGTGTGTGTGTATGACTGTTCCCCTTGGTTTCCCTTTATCTATTCTAAACCCCAAAAAAATAAAAAAGAATCATCAGAATCAGAGGTCTTAAGTTCTTCTCAGTACAAAGAGCTTATTGAATGTTAAGACAAATGACTCTGATGATTCTTAGCAAAACCGAGAATCATACATCCAGATCAAAAGGCAAAATCAACTTTCTATTTATGTTTAGTTGCTCTTGGTTTCTTGATTGGTACAGGAGACTGAGCTGGTATCAGCAAGAGTCTTAAAATCATCTTTGGAGGCACTTAATGCAATAGATAGATAACCTTAAAAAACGGACACACAAAATATTGAAAATAGTTAAAATTAACAAATACTGAATGGAAAAAAAGCTCAAATCTAAATAGATTGAAAGTGAAAAGCACGTTTTCTTTTTCCAATCAGTTAAAAAAAAACAGAACCTTAGTATAATATTTATAGCAACACCTTTAAGGAAATGATTTTTCATAAGGTAATAAGTATAGTTAGGATTAAGGGAAACTGCAATGTTATAGTTAGGTTTAGCACACATGATTAAAGATGCACAGGGGGTGCACAGGGGGCATACTGTGCGGAGCTTCCTTGAGTTGGGCAGTTGGCCAAATATTGTAGACACACAGTACTAATGCCAGAGGATACTGCTGCAGCAGATGGCATACCATAAAACTATTATTGATGAGACAGGTATTGTGAGTCCTTAGGTCAGAAAAAAGCAGACTTTGAACAGCTCCAGCCTTGGATCTGTCCACGCTGAAGAATGGCACTGACACTAACACCATCTGGCAGGGATGATACAGGATTGTTTAGCCACTTCTATGTGGCTAAGCCATGTGGGAGGACACTAGATTGCCTACATCCATATAGGCAGCCCAATCTGCAACACCTGGCTCATCTTTAGTAAGTAATGTGTGGGATATGGCACTATGTGTACCCCTCACTGGAAACAAAGGAGCGGTTGCCACAAGAACAGCATCCAATGTGTAGAAGCAGAAGATCCCAAAGAGGCAGCAGTAACTGGCAAATATATGTGCTATGAGCTGAAAAAACAATCCTACTGAAACTGTGCTCAGGTATATTGGCACAAAACCCATGTAGTACACTAATAACCTTCACCATTGTATTAGTGGCATCTAATGGTGCCTTGGTCACCATCCTGCTCATGCATTGATTATTGCCAATAGTGACACCTATTTTGGGCAGTCAGCAGCAGCCATGGCATTGACAGTGTCCACCATGTTGTTCCTAATGACATGGTTATTTTCTGCAGTGGTGTCATCACTAACTTCTGTTGTCTGTGTTGGTTGTGATAATGACTGCTGTATTGGCTTGCCAGGCATTACCTGCCTCTCCATACAGAGTGGAAATGCAGAGGTGAGTTCCTCAGGCAACAGAGCTGTGTCATTGACTGTGTGTGATACTGTGTCTTCGGGACTATATTATAAGATCAACAGTTGAAAACATCGAACAACATATGGTCGACACCATATGGTCGATGTCTTCAAATGTCGACCTTATAAAAAGACAAAAAAAAAGAAAAAAGTACCCTAATGGATTTAAGCAGGGGGGTAAGTCCCCCTGCACCCCCACACCCCCCGCTACTTAAATATACCAACTCCGAGACCGCACTACATTGCAGTAAATGGAAATCTCCCCATAAGGAGATTTTATTTACATGCTCGCGATTCTGAGCGTTCGATATTCTTGTGCCGAAAATGACAGATTTGACATTGTCCGCTTTCAAGAATATAATATAGACTCATGTCTTTAACTGTAACCATTACTAATAGTGGCATTGTGCACACAGACTATGCCAGGCTAAGGATTCCAGCATCATCAGATTCCAGTATAGCAATGACATCAAACATGACCTGGTCTAATGAGTAAGGCCCCATGACCACTGAATGTTTCATATTTGTCATACAAGTACTCTCCAAGGCCAAACACACAGAGTCTATGGGATGAGAAAACATCCCAGGCTGCTTACTAAACAATCTAAAACAAGACCTAGCAGAACCACTCAGCACTCTCCTTAACCATAGCCAGAGAACTGACTTGGTCCCAGCAGAGTAAAGAACAGCAACAGTAATCACCTTGCACAAAGGGAGTCCATAAACTGACCCTGGGAACTATTGTCCCATAAGCCTAATCAGCCTTATCTGCAAGGCAATGGCAAGAATGATCATGGACCTTATCGACAAGAACATGGCTGACCTTCAAACTCTTGATCCCTACCAAGTTTGGCTTCGTCAAGGGTAGTTCTTGCTTATTAAACCTGGTGGACTTCTTTGAGTTGTTTGCCCTCAGGTCAGTTTTGCTAAGCACTGCTAAGCTAAGCTAAGCAATGCTTAAACAGGTCTGTCTGGGCAATATTTAGCAGTGCTTAGCTCCACTTAGCTGGTTTAAGCATTGCTAAGAAGTCCCATTCTAAGCAGTATTCAGCTCAGTTAAGTGGATTTGTGCACTGCTAAGCACTGCTCAGCATTTGCCACTTCAAACACTGCTCAACTCAGCTTAGTGGGTTTGTGCACTGTTCAGCTTTGCTCAGCATTTTTGAAAATGGTCCAATGACAGCAAAGGGCAGGAATGTGGCCTTATTTAAACCACACAGGTGGGAATACAGCCATAACCTGTTGGAGTTCAATCACTGCAGGAACTTTGGCTGGAGTAGGACAGGGAGCGTGTTTTTGGGCACAGTGATGGGGCATTTTGGAATCCAGGGCCATGGCTGGGCTCCTTGAGCAACACCATAATTACAGACTGCTGCAGGGCCAGTAACAGGTCTCCCATTACAAATCTGAGGCCTGGGGCTGTCTGGCAATTGACCTCATCAGTTTCACTGGAATCCCCTGAACTGGTGAGCAGTTGTGTCATCGTTATGATGACCTGAAGCAGAGAAAGGGGGTGCTCTTGGCCCAATAGATCCAAGATGCTCGGGACAGGAATGACCCAGTAGTTTGTAAGTATATGACCCATCGCTTTACCAAATTCTAGCATGAGTATGTGATAGACAGATATGCATAGTGTTTTTTCCACAACAGCTGCAGAGGAGAGTGCTTGCAATATGGGAGCCCAGGCAGACTGCCTCTGGTGAGTACATACAGATCTATCTTGCAGTATGTAGTGCAATAAATAAGAAAGAGTACATTGTTTACTGCAATTAGGTATAGTGTGTTCTGACTATACTTTATAAATAAATTTGTCAGACCAACATTGCTGTAAGTGACTAATGTCAGGTGCAGTGTAATACAGATGAAGGCAGCAAACAAGATACTATTGATGAAAGGAAAGCAATACTGAACTAATACTGTGTAGGAATGAACCTGCTAATAAACTGCACTGTGCGGCTACTCTAAAGGTAGTAGTTTGTAAGTATATGACCCATCGCTTTACCAAATTCTAGCATGAGTATGTGATAGACAGGTATGCATAGTGTTTTTTCCCCAACAGCTGCAGAGGAGAGTGCTTGCAATATGGGAGCCCAGGCAGACTGCCTGGCGAAGCTGCGCTGAGAGTCTGGTGAGTACATACAGATCTATCTTGCAGTATGTAGTGCAATAAATAAGAAAGAGTACATTGTTTACTGCAATTAGGTATAGTGTGTTCTGACTATACTTTATAAATAAATTTGTCAGACCAACATTGCTGTAAGTGACTAATGTCAGGTGCAGTGTAATACAGATGAAGGCAGCAAACAAGATACTATCGATGAAAGGAAGGCAATACTGAACTAATACTGTGTAGGAATGAACCTGCTAATAAACTGCACTGTGCGGCTACTCTAAAGGTAATACATTACATTCATTCATCATCTACAGGATATGCAGTACTACTGAATGTAAAATTGATACTGCATTTTACCACTGTGTCATGTTACCAAAAATAAAGATTATTACCACAAACTGATTGTGCTTAATCTGGTATGTTGTTGAAGAAATGCAAGTGTACAGGTTCTTCACAGCAAATATGGCTATGACAGCATACATTAACTGAGGTTTGTCTGATAAGCAGCTGTTATGCAAAACCTTAGATAGTGGAGCTGTAAAACAAGATAAAATTAAATATAAAATATGTCATGCACTAAGATCTGAACCTTGAATAGTAATGTGTAATGTATTATAGTGTGTTCCCTGCAGCATTGCCTTGCAATAACCTTTGCATTTCAGCTCTATGTAGTCCTGAATGTGGGTGTGCTGATGCAGGTAAGTATGAGAGTGTAGTAAGTGGAGACTGCAAATATATGATGTTCAAATATATACAGGTTGGCTATGCAACCCAGCACCCTGCTGTGGTCTGTACAGATCACACATATTCATATCTACTAGGGGTTAAATGTGTACACCTGCTTTCAAAGTATCAATACACAGTACACTATTTGTCATGCATGAATCTCAGGCATGTATGTTCAACTGTCACTAGATTCTTCTCTGACACTCCATTTATATTACAAGGTTAGACTGTTTAACCATGTGAGATTTAGGCACAAATCCATCAAGCAACAGACAGCAGTTCCCCAGTAGCTCAGTGTGATAAGAGATAGATATACTATTCATTTCTGTACACACATACCATGGTTTGAATCCAGGGACTGGTACTAAGATATGTTTATAGATACACACAAGTAATCCTGACTATTTGTAGAAACATTCAGGTAGTATTAAGAGATATTTTTCCCACTGGTCTGACAGGTAAAGAACATTTTGTATAAGCTGTATGAAGGACATACTAATAACCTGTGTACAAATGTTCCAGTGCCTGGCGCCATGCCTACAAATGACAGCAGGATAGCTATATACACCATGCACTCTTCCTGAAATATGTATCTCAAGTGTCACACTGTCATGGCTAGTGATGACTGTTACCAATAACCTTGCACACAGATAAAATCCCAGTACAAGTATGCCCACTCACACAACATCAGTACAGGGTACACCTTGCTAGTCATATATATAACCATAACATGTATGAGTCACCTCTACTCATGTACTTAGAGTTATCACAGCTTGCCCTATAGCAGTCCAGGTCACCAGATTAACAGGTATGTATGTACTACAGTAGCTATAGGCCTCAGGTAGATGTAAAGTGAGGGCAGACCTGTAGAGTATTGAGCAGTACTGTTGTGAAAAATATAAGCCTATACAGTTGGTAGCTGACTGTTTTTCTCTACCCCCACTCCTTATCTGCTTCAATAATTATTATTCATATACTATGGGTATGTTGTTCTCAAAACCTAATGTTGGAACATTTGTCCTATTATTGTTCATATATTTAAATGGTTCAGTACTAACATACCTTGTTGAAATTCCATTGTTGTTGGCCTGTTACCATAAATGTTACTGGCATGATGTTACAGTAAAGACTGTTATTCCATGTATGCATGTGTTCTGTTTACTGTGCAATTTTTCCAATTCTATTGTTCTGGTTTCATTGGTACACCCATGCATGCTGTTATAACTAATATTGTAATGTTTTGTCCATGACTAACTAATACACCTTGAAAAATCTTAACACCAAAGCACGCTTGGGTAGGCAGATCCCAACAGATATGCCTGTCCTGCCTCATCTAGCAGCAGGACTGAGTCCCAGCATGTGTGGGCCCCAACCTCAAACTGCCTCCTCCACTGGTCCTGCACCACCCTTGAGTGGAACCGCATCAGGGGATGGTGCCCATCCCCTCCCCTGGGTGCGGGCATGGAGAGGAACTGGTCACCTGAAAACAGTTCCAAGGTATTGTGTGCACGGTCATCCAGGTGGACTTGGATGTACACCTGCACCAGATCGAGTGCAGACTGGTGCGCCTCAAGGGGCAGCCTGCCCCTGTTGTCCAGCCCCCAGCACAGCCACCTTCGGGGCTGTGAAGGTGCAGTGGTGACTGCCCATGGGTGGGGACCTCAGTCCTACTGTTTCCATCTGGGGACATGTGGGCCTCCAATTCCCAACCACACTCCCCGTCCAAGGTGTTTACCCCCTCATGTATCATACACCTCCCATGTCGGCTGTCTTGTATCTCTTGTCTGTTTGCAATAGCAACCTCTCCTACCCAACTTACCTACAGCCCTTCCCCAACATACCACTGTCACCTTAAAAATGGGTGGCATCTGACCCCCCCCATAAATCACGTCCCATACATAGCTCTTCATTTTGCCCCCAAGTACACTGACGTTAATCAATTTACCCTTCAATTTCTCAACAAATGTATATAGCCCACACCCCTCCCTGTGGGGTGTGAGGCTCTAAATTCCAAAATGTCCACATCATTCACAACTATTGCTGCAGAAGAAATGGAGAGCTACAGTCCTTTCCTACACCTGTTATGCACATCCCTCGCTGCATTTCATAATGTATTCCCCCTGCTTGGCCCCATTTCACCACTTTCCTATCACCTTTTTTTTTTTGGAAATAGCGTGGGTTTAAGTGGGAATAAGCTGTGCTAAGTGAAGCTAAGGGAACCTAAGTGTCTTTTGGCATCACTGCTCATTGCACACACCCACGCAAACCTGCTTAAAACTGCTTTAATCACTCTATCTCATTCAGCCACTGCTCTGCCCAGCAACAAAATCACCAGCCCTTGAACCCATGCACTAGAGTCATAGCAATGTACCACTACACCATCATAGCAGTAAGAATTGCTAATGCTTTTGCAAATATATCATACATTATGGTCTTTTAACACTAGTGAAAAAAGCCACCACTGCCAACTCTCAAACGCAGGACCTTGGGCACTAGAGTCACAGCAACATACCACTACACCATATGAGGTGTGAAAATTATTAATGCTTTTCATACATTATAGTCATTTAACATTAGGGAAAAATGTCATCCCTGTCAAGTCTGAAACCCAGGACCCTCTGCACTACAGTCACAGCAACATATCACTACACCATATAAGGTGTGAAAATTAATAATGCTTTTGTAAATATATCATACATTACAGTCATTTAACATTAGGGAAAAAATGTCATCACTATCAAGTCTCAAACCCAGGACCCTGTGCACTACAGTCACAGCAACATGCCACTACACCATATGAGTTGAGAGGACTATTCATGCTTTTGTAAACATATCATACATTATGGTCATTTAACATTAATATATCATACATTACGGTCATTTAACATTAGGGAAAAAAGTCATCACTGTCAAGGACCATCTGAACTACAGTCAGAGCAACACACCACTACACTGAATCAGAGCAACACACCACTACACTAAATCAGCTCTGGGGAATTACTGATGCATTTGCAAATATGTCATGCATTACAGGGATGTAACTTTAGGATAAAAAAAAAACTTGGTGAGAAACATACCCCTCAACTTCTTAGAGCAAGAAATCTGAAGAAAGCCACAAATAAGGAAAATAGAGACACTTTGTAAATATTGCTCTTACAAATCTAGAAAGTTAATAGAATAACAGATTTTGCTTAGCATGGATTTTCTGAAGGATATGAAGTCAGACACTTAAATGGTTTCATTATTTTCAGATATCAAACCTCAATGATTTGCCAGAAAACTGCAATTTTATGAGAACCATACTAGAAAAAAGTGTATAAATCTGGACATTCTATAAAAAACCTTAAGTTGAGGTATGGTGAGAAATTTTGAACCAAGAACCATTTTCACTACAGTCAGAGCAACATACCAGCAAGCCAATTAAGCTCTGGAGTATAATGACTGTTTTTACAAACATATCCTGATTGCCAGTAACACACTACCCCTATATATACTGGCCCAAAACACAGTGTATTTGGAACATTGAGTTTTTAAGGGACATGTCTCAGTCTGCCCTTACAAACATACACAGCTGATAGACCAGCATCAACTGTAGCAGCTTGCACAGTCAAACAGAAAGGAGCTATGACACTCACATCTGCCTGTCTCCTTACTCAGCCCAACACAGATTTACACAATACACTGCTACAGAATCTGAAAGTCTGATAACAATGGCCAGAAATACATACCTCTCAACTGTACATATTTCCACAGAGTGTTCAGTGTTTTTGTCTCATATTTTTGGCCTGTTCCTTATAAAATTGTGTGGTTTTCTGGCAAGTCACTGGGATGATATGAAGAATGAAATCACTGTTACTCTTGAAATTTGCTAAGTTTATAAGAGCAATAATTAAAATCCGTCCCTATCTTGTTGGGCCTTTGTTCCCCCCATTTTGTTTGGCTTTGTCCAGATTTCTTGTGTTAGAGGTTGACAGGTATGCAGACACAGCATACAAAACTATGGACATAACACATCAAGCCAAACAGTGGACATATTTCCACATACCGTCTGTGATGCTGTAGCTCCCAAACCTCCATACTATCCTCCTCACAGGCCAGGAAAAGGGACAGGGCCCCCATTAAGAACTTAAATATAGCACTGTGTCACCATACCATTGGCTAATGGAAAGGCAACACAGCTGTTCTGGATGCAGTTAGCAAGTGGGAGACACAGATTGATGCACAGGCCATCACTTGGTCATGAGCATTACCTACGAAAGGTAGGCTGCTGCCTATGCTAAACAGGTCTGACACTTTTTTCAGGAAGACAGACTGGGTATGTTGACAACAATACTTGTGGATTTCATCTGACAAAGCAGTACAGCAGTATACCAGGTATGTCATACAATTGAGCATATACTGGAATGCAGATGGGGGATAGAGTCATGGGAAATAGGAATTTAAACAGTAGGTCTCAACAAGACTTCCTGGACTGACATGTTGCAATTAGTGTGTTGTCCAGCAACTATGGCCATCCCTGATGGCTCTGTCTGCAGTGACATAGGTCACAGCTCTGGCCCCTGAGTCACCCAGCAATGGTCAGCTCACATATGAGTACTACTGGATTGTCTGTTGTACAATACTGTCTGTGACACTGCCAGCCCAGCTAGGTGGGATGCTGTAACTATTCATATGTCATTTGTAAATATTACTATGCTACATATGCTTGTCTTGCAAATGCAAGAGACCTATATATGTTATGTGGATATTAAACAACTGGCGGAGAAGTGTGTGCTGAACTGTATGTTATATACTGAGCTAATACCTCTCAACTATCCAGGGTTTTGCAGACGGACCACAAGTTTGCCTCATATTTGTAGTCATTTTCAAATGCATTTGTGTTTTGTCTGGAAAATCATCGGCAAATCATTCAAGACTGAAGTCAGAAAATAATAGCAAACATTTTAATGCCAGATGTCATATCCTTCAGAGTATTCCTGCAAATGTTAAGCCTGGTATTCTATCAATTGTCTGTGTGTAAGAGCAATATTTATAAAGTGTCACTATTTGTGGTCCTTTGCCCCCCCTCCTTTTATTTGTGCCTCTGTCCAGATGTCTTGCTCTAAGAGGTTGAGAGGCATGACTGAGCTTCAAGAGTGTAAACACAGTGTGCAGTACTGCCAAAGAACAGAAATACATATCAAGTATTACATGTGCAAATGTATGTATTAATAGTAGAAGCTGGAAGCCTCAAACATACACACATAAGTAGAAAAATGTCAAGTAAATAAGTTGAATTTGTTTTACAAATGTGTTATCTCAGCATCAGTGCAGCAAGCAGATGTAATTGTCTACAGCTACACGTTTTTGTATTGTCTTGAAACATAAATAATTACTGGATTGAATATATAAAAGTGTTTAACTGTGTTATGACTTCCACTTCTACACAAACATCAGACAGATAAGTATGTCTGATGCAGAAAGTATGTTAGTTGCTGTTAGCCTGTAAAATGAAGGCAGGTGACAAACACTGATGCAATTTGAGCTAACCCAGCATTAATGTAGATTATTATTTTCAGACCTGTCTCACAGAAAAACCTTTGCATCTTATTTGTCTGTATGTATCTGACAACATCCACTCATCTGCATTTGCCTTGCTAATAATAAGGCACTAGGCAAATGTAAATTCATTTACATACAGATGGGACTATAGTATATCTGGCTGATGTTTGTGTGGTCTTCATTGCTCTGAGTATCAGTCATCTCTGCATTTAATGTTGATTTGAAGCTCTTTAGTTAAGCTGTGATCACTTCTATTTTGTATCATATTCTGCTATTACACTTGTTTGGTTTTTAGTTTTCTGTTCTGTTGCAATTTTAAGAGTTCTTGGCTAGGGTCAGTTAAAAACAGTTACCAAAGAATTCCTTTGCAACATGTGAATAGCATCAGTTAATTAGTGGGAGGAGCTGAGAGACAGCATTGTTCTTTTATCTAAAAATATCTGTAGTTAGCTGAAGTGTATGTGTGGTCTGCATTGCTCTGAGTATCAGTCATCTCTGCATTTAATGTTGATTTGAAGCTTTTTATTTAACCTTTGATCACTTCAATTTTGTATCTTATTCTAGTATTACATTTGCTTGGTTTTAAATTTTCTGTTTTGTTGGAGTTTTAAGAGTCTCCCCTTGTTGTGTTCTTATATTTGTTGGCTTTTGAGTTGACTGCCTCTACTATAAATCTCATTTTGGACACCCTCCAGGTCCTATCTCATCAGCTTATCCTACTGAGTAGACAGAGATCATTTGGGAAGACCCACCTCCCTTAGTTTCTAAACCTGAAATTATCATGTGTCATCCCTTCCCACTTAACATAAAAACAAAAAACATTTTACTGCATTTGTGTTTCTTTCTACTGTATTACTTTAATCTGATTTTGCTGCCTGTTCTTAAAATGACTCACTTGCATTTATTCTGCTGCATTTATTGCTGCTTGTTAGTAGCCTAGTGTAATTGTAACTGTTATTCTAAGCCTTTTGGTTTAAGCACATGGGCCAGTTGTTTTACATTAAGAAGGTTGTGGTCTGCACTCTTGCAGCAGGAGAGGGAGCCTGCATCCTTCTAAATTTGGAGTTGCTGGTCGAAGGCTTAGTGTCTGTTATTCTAATATTGTCTTGTTTATGGTTTAAGCACTTGTCCTTCAGGCCAGTTAGTCTACATTAAGAAAGGTTGTGGTCTGCACTGTTGTGGGAGGAGAGGGTAGATTATGCCCTTCTTAGCTGGAAATTGCTGGTTAAAGGCTTATTGTTGCTGCTTATTTGAACTGTTTCTTTCTGACACTTGTATGCCTTGTTTGCTGTAGCATAGACTACATCCTGACCTGCTGAATCTAGCTTTGTTTATATAACATGAGCACTAATCCAGGCCATTTTTTTTGGAGAGGGTTCACCTGCACCCTAGTGGCAGGAGTGTGCAGTTAGAACCAGTGTGAATGAACGCTGTAGGAACAGAGCTCAGTTTTGAGCTTTATTATTGGTGAATTGGTTAATCTGTTTTAATCTAAATGCTCTTGTTTGCTATTGTTATATGTAAGTGCATATCTGTTCACCTGTTTTACATTGACCTTAACAGAGTTTAAATATCTTTAGCATAGTCTGGTTACAGGTTTTTCTGTATACACATCTGTTTCTGTGATTCCTGTGTTTCCTGCTAAGCCATCTTGTGTTGGCCAGGGCCTATCTGCACTTACAGGAAGTAAGTGAACTGGGTGGAACTGGTGTGGCATAGGGTGTTGAGCTAAGTGCTCAGGGACAAGGGTTGATTGGTCAGTCCCAGTATTCCTATTTTACCTTCGTGTTTGTGGTATTTAAACCTAGCATGTTTGTGAGTTTGTGCTTGTGTGCTGTTTTAACCCTTTGTGAGGTATTTCAGTTGCATTTTATTCCTTTACCAGCACTCCTGTGTGAGTGTGGCCCTTGTCTGCAGCTACTGTATTGATTTTATCCAGCCATACTCACATATAGAGGTACTATCCTCAGATAGCACCCACCGTACTATCCCTGACTTCTCTTCCACACATTCTGATACCCATAAATGGAAAATTTCCTGTGCTTTCTCCTGCTACTCTGGTTGATATGGGCATCCTGAGACAGGGTAGCAACTGCTTTATGTACACAGACAACCATCTACTACTTCCACCTTGGAACACAATATGTGAGAAATGCAGTCACATTAAGGACCTAGAATCCTTGCTGTCTCAGTCACAAGCCAGAACATGATTGACAGACCACAATGCTTTGCCAGAGATGGCCTTAATCTGTCTACCCTGGGCTTTAGGCTTCTGGCAAAGTCTCCTGTCTCCTCCATAGTGCCTTTTTTAGGGAAAGTCATGAGCACAAAATTACCAGCATGAAAATGTCTTATAAATGAAATTTAAAGGTCATGCTGCTAAATGCTAGGAGTCTTAGTTTGAAACTGCTGTCATTGCAAGCATTCCATGCCCTGAAGGATGCTGACATATGGACATTTGTGCAGTCACTGAAACCTGATTCATAGTTGTTGAGAGCACCATAACCTTGCCAGGTTACTCATCCTACCATACTTTCAGACCGCAAATGGAGGGCTACAAAGCCAAAGGAGGTGGAGTGCCAATATTTATTATAGACATACAAATCTTCAGGCTGGTCAAACAGTATGACGCACAAGAGATACTCCAAGTGCAGTTAACTGTTGACAAAACACCTATTTAAATCATAGCTAACTACAGACCCCCCAACCATGACACTGGACACCCACTCCACCTATCTGAGCTTACTGGAATCCATCAAGATTCAACCCTCTACCCTGATCCTGGGTGACATTAACTACCCAACCATAGAGTGCAAGAACTATTCTATCCAAACATGAATGGCCAGAGATTCCTTGGCTTTATCAATGCCAATGCATTGGATCAGCTGGTCAACACCACTGTAAAATGTGTAAATATCCTGTACCTGATCCTAACCAACATGAGTAGCCACTGTAACACTCCTACAGTGTCATCCTCCTTGGTAAGATCTGACCATAAAGCAATCACTTTTGAAGTCTCCATCTCCCCTGACACCTCCCCTTGTCAGGGTCAAATGAAAACACTTTTCCAAAGCTGACTACAGTCTACTCAGAGCAGGTACAAGCAGTGTTACAGCCATAGTCAGTTTGAACTAGCAGTAATGTCCAAGCCTACACCAAACAACAATATGAGTACCTACATAGCTGTAGGGACTCAGCAATACCTGACAGGACCTAATCATCTCTCTCAAGGGAGAGTAAATCTGTCTGGTGGGCAGCAGCAATGATCAAACTCTATAATAGAAGGTAAAAATTGATGTCCAGGGCCAAGAAGGTGAAGGTGCCAAGTTGGTAGCAATCTCTCCTTTGTCGGAACAAGCAAATAAGGTTACTGGTATAATCCTCTAAGGCTAACTTCAAGTCCAAATTGCAAACATCCACCAAGGACAATCACAAGGCCTTCTTCACATGTGAGTGCAATCTCAAAGGCAACACCCAAATCATCTGTGAACTGGTGGCCAATAAAACCACATACTCAAACACCATACATATACCCAGACTGCTGGCAGATAGGTTCAGTGAAAACCTCACCCCCTCATCCCCATCAGTAAACCAGGACATCCCCAGCACCTGCCTCTCTCCCCTCATCATCATGGCGCAGATCCTTAATGCCCTCCCAAAGCAAAAAATAAAGTCTCCATGGGACCTGATAACATCCCTGGCTGCATCCTACATGAACTCAGGCATGAGCACTCAGCTCCATTAGACACCCTATCCAACCAAAGTCTGAGCAGCAGCTTCATCGCAGCTGAATGGAGGACAGCTACTCTCATCCCTCTACACAAAGGTGGAGCGTCCAGACCCAGGCAGTTATAGGCCCATCAGCCTAACTAGCCTGATCTACAAGGCCATGGAAAGCATTATCATGGACCTTATAAACAGGACATCAGCAACCTCCAAATGCTTGGCCCCACACAGTTTGGTATTGTCAAAGGGAGCTCAGGCCTGTTAAATGTGGTCGACTTCTTCAAAACAGTCACCAAAGCCATGGATGAAGGGAAGATGGTGAAAACTGCCTACCTTGACCTAGCCAAAGCCTTTGACACTATTCCCCACTCAGCCATAATATATACACCTTCCCAGATAGGCATCAACCAGTATGTTACCAGATGGGTACCTAACTGGCTCACTGACACAACCCACTCAGTCGAAGTAGGGGAAGCCACCTCTAGTAGTAGACCCATAACGAGAGGTGTACCCCAAGGATTGGTCATGAGGCCTCTACTGTTTGCCATATACTTTCCTGAGATGCAAGCCAAAACCATTGGTCTGTGGCTCACCAAATTTGCAGATGACTGCAATCTGGGTGCTGTCTTACATTCCCCTAGTGATGTGAACATCCTCCAAGAGGCCCTTACCCAAACTAATGACTGGTGCTAGAAGCATAGCCTCAAACAGAATGCCAAGAAATGCATCATTATCCCCTTTGGGGAAAATGTTATCCCCACTAATTATGGCAGTAATAACAATGTACTAAGTATGCAATCAGTCGTGAGGAACTTGGGCACCCAGGTTGATAGCAACCTGACATTTGAGCACCACATTGCCTCCGTTGTATGGAAGGTTTTCTACATGGCCCACTTCATAAATAAGGGTATGTCATCTAGGAAAAAGAAGGTCATAACATACCTGTACTCTTCCAGTATCAGACCCATTATTGAGTACAATGCCCCCTTTGGCATGTACCTTGCCAAGCACATGCGGCAGTTGCAGAGACCACAGTGGTTCCTGACCAGGAAAATCCAGGGTCTCAAACACCTGTCGTATACAGAGAGGCTAAAAGCCCTGTCCCTCTACTCAGTCTCATACAGACTTATAGGTGACCTCTGTCAGGCATACTAGGCCATTTCAGACCCAATCTTGATGGAGTTACTGCATATCTGTAAGACAAACCCAACTCATGTAACCCACATGCAAGGTCTTGACTTGGTCTGTGACATGAATGATATATAATGGCAAGATAGACTGGTGTCCCAAAGACTCCACTATCTGTGGAATACACTCCCTCTCCATGTCTAGCAGAGTGCCTCTCTAGCCTTCTTTAAGAGGAACATGGATGACTGCATGGGAAACAGAATATACAGTCTTGGGATCCCACCTGTGTCCTAGCTGGACACTGGAAACAGGTGCTGACTTTGAAGGAACATGGGCACACATCTTGGCTAGGCTTATAAGAGCCTCCAGGCCAATAGCCTAGTATCATCCCATGAACCTATGAACCTATTACTTTTTGTTGTTTGCTGTATTTATTTCACACTGTCCTGCAATGTTGTCTTAAATTATTCCCTGTGAGTCTGAACTGTGTAGTTACTATATTGATTGAGTATTGTCTTGTTCCTTTATTAGCTATCATTAAATATTGTTAAACCTCGTCATTGTGGCTGGTCTGTACGGCACTAAGTAAGCTTTTATAGTACTTGCATATGTATTTGGTGACACTGTATAGCCCACTCCAATAGCCTCGGTCTTGGTCACACTTAATATTTTGCTTATAGGCACATCACACAGTAGGATTTATCACCCTTTGGCGAAGACCTTGCAGTGGATGGTAAAGAGCTGGATTGTGGCAGTTAGAACTACCTTAAAGTCTGGGCAGAAGGGCCCATAGCTAATAAACCTGTGCCAGCCTTTCCCAGGAGTGTGTGTGTGTGTGTGTGTGTGTGTGTGTGTGTGTGTGTGTGTGTGTGTGTGTGTGTGTGTGTGTGTGTGTGTGTGTGTGTGTGTGTGTGTGTGTGTGTGTGTGTGTGTGTGTGTGTGTGTGTGTGTGTGTGTGTGTGTGTGTGTATGTGTGTGTGTGTGTGTGTGTGTGTGTGTGTGTGTGTGTGTGTGTGTGTGTGTGTGTGTGTGTGTGTGTGTGTGTGTGTGTGTGTGTGTGTGTGATTCATAAATCAAATCTCAAAATGTGTGTCAGCCACTTGGGCAGGGACCCGAAGTAGAAGGTGATGGATGTTTTGGCTTGGCTACTCTGCTGAGATGTAAACCATATAGCTGTGCCAGTGGGGGATGTTATTCAGAATCTGGAGAGAAAGGGAGATACCAGCCCCAGACTGACTGTGATCTCTGTGTGCTCTGAAGGGTAATTGTACTGTACTGTGCATGTACTTGTCATCTTCCCATTGTGTACATCCCTCACTGGTGGTAGTGGTGAAGACTGAGGCTCCCAGATGACTGGGCCAGTGCAGGGGCATCAAACTGACAGTATGTACCGGTGGATACAGCTGGCATATCACATCATGTACCATCATTGAACTACTCTCAGTCTGCCAATGTCATACATGATTATTTCACAGACTGTCCAGGTCTCTCTGACCATTCCTGACATACTCTGGCTAAGTGAGTGTGTACTCTACTCCTGTATCTGATTGCCTGAGACCTATAGCTAGCATATCTGGTGAACCCCTGAAGCAGGACAGCAGGTTATAAGCACAAGTAGAGGGTGGATGCTGACACTGGCTCAATAGCAGTGCATACATACTGAGCATACAATGTAAGGGAATGGATACAGTACCAGATATTCAGGCACCATTACTGTGTCCCCAGGGGTCTGACATGTCACAGACACATTCTCCAAACTATGTGGACAACCATTACGTATTGCCCAACTGGTGTCCGGAAATACACATTTGTCTGGCATGGGGTCTATATCTGTCAGGCACATGTACACATTCCACAAACATCTGGGTACTGCAAATGTCAGGCACCTATGAGGAGGTCACCCTACAGCATGTATGCCCTGCTCTCAGTTATTGTGTAGCTCAGGTGTTCAAAGAATGTCCACATGCACCTGTAGGAACACTCACCTATTTGTGGGATGTAGGCTGGATAACATGGTAGTGTAACACTGCCCATAGCGGACACCCAGCAGTCAATGGCAGTGATGTGTCTGGACACATAACAACACAGTCTGTCACAGCAGTCAGGCCATTTATCATATTCCTGGTACCATATGAGGTTACTAGACTATGGGCCCTGAGCAGCCATATCCCTAGGCCACATGTTAGCCCATGTGTATGCAAGGCAGCAGCTGATGTCCCTGTCCAACAGGGACACAGGTGGTGTCCAAAGGGTGTATGTGCTAACCATCCAGTTGACCAGGTTATGCCTGCAAAGGTGTAGGTAGCTACCCTGCCTGATGTGGACATGGTGCCCATTCCACCGCTGGGTGATCATGTGGGACACACATCCAAGTCACCAACAAGGCCAGTCCAGGTCATTCACCAGGTGAAGCTTGTGTGTGTGTGTGTGTGTGTGTGTGTGTGTGTGTGTGTGTGTGTGTGTGTGTGTGTGTGTGTGTGTGTGTGTGTGTGTGTGAGTGTGTGTGTGTGTTAACAGAGTGGAACATGACTTTGACTCATGCAGCAGTCCCAGAAATGTGGAGTCTGTGATTGCCTGGCATGCCTGAGTGAGGTCACTCCTGAGGAGTGTGTAGCACCAGGTAGTGGGTTGGCCTTATAGCCTATAGGTGTATGGCAGATGTTTGATGGCATGGTATTCCCTGGTAGGGAACCTCTGTGATGCTCTCAGCTGTGCATGTGCTGTCTGATGTGAATGATGAATGGAGGATTATGCACATTAATGGTCCTCATTGGGGGGAACATGAAACATCAGGATCAGGAGGGCAACACATGCTGTAATGCCAGTATGGTGACAATACCCACACACATACTGTGCTGATAGATGGAAGGACTATGATGTGGGTGTTAGCAGTGGATAGGGATAGCAAACGTGGATGTGGAGATTTGTACATAATGGTGGCCAGTGTATGCGGACCTGTGATGTATTTCCCTGTTTATGTCTTTCAGGTGGGATGTACCGCAGATGCCAACTGGCATTCTCAGAAACCGAGACTGCAGCTATCATTGATGCACTCCAAGTCCATCACAGGGTACTGTTGGGGAGGAGCCGGCAAAACCTGTAGGAACACACTAACCTCTGGGCAGAAATCGTAGCGAATGTGAACAACCTGGGCCAATGCAACCGTACCTATGAACAGGTCCGACACCATGCCACTGACCTTATCTACAATGCACAGCAAAGGGCTGCAGCTGTGGCTAGGGACCATGCTGGTACAGGTGGACCACCTGCTATGCAAGCACCAGTGACAGCCACAGAGGAGTTCCTCACTAACCTTGGTGCAGTCACTGCATTCCAGGAAACTATATTAACATATTTTGTGGAAGTGGATGGCACAAAGTCAACAGCGGAGGAGCGTCCAGATAAGGCCCCAGTGGACATCCCTTCAATACTGCAGCATTCATAGTGTCACCCTTTGCATATCTGGACACATATGTCAGGTCAATGGATGGGATTTTATAATGCACACAAGTGCACAGCTATTGTGAATTTCAGAAAATTGGGTAGTATCACAGCTTGTAGTGTACATGTTCAGAAATGCACATATTATCCTGTACCAATGCCACATGTGTGTGTGCTGACGATATCTCTCCCCCACAACTACATATGTCCCTGTAGTGTGTCTGGGGAACAGCTACCTGAAGCCAATGAGTGTGGAACTGTCTTGTTGTGGCTCACCTATAGCCTAGGCATGTTAAGGGCCATCAGTTTTAAATGCTCACAACTGTTATGCTTAGCCATATTGCAATATGTGCACGTTCCCTTGTGGTGGGGTTAACTGCGGTGCATCACATTGGTCATCACAAGAGCCTAATTGCAGGTGCTGTAACATATTGGCATGCACGTTTCTATAGGTGCAGCCACTGTGCTATACAGGGGTACATTAGTATTATGTACACAGGTGCACTGTGTGTTAGGTGAAGGTGCATCACATGCTCCCACTCTTCATGTATCTCACAGGTGTATAGTAGCAGCAACATTACCTGGATGTACCTGCACTGCATGTTATTGAGGGCCTCTGCACAGTGTGTCTGTTGTGGTTTGATTGTGTGTCATGCATGTCATCAATCAGAAAGTGTGGTCTGCAAAATGCCTTTGTGGTACCTCACGTGTGTGTGTGTGTGTGTGTGTGTGTGTGTGTGTGTGTGTGTGTGTGTGTGTGTGTGTGTGTGTGTGTGTGTGTGTGTGTTATTTTTGTGTGCATGTGTGGGCCTGTGTGTGGATCAGAAAACATTATCCTGCAGGTAGTAATTTACATTTCTTGTCTTCCCCTCACAGGTGAATATAGGGATTGGTGTCTCTCCCTCTCACAACTTGATGTCAGTTACTCATTGGACTCTGATGATGATGATGGTCATAGTGAGGCACAGGTGGAGTTGTTGGGGGCTGAATCTGTACCATTGGTTGACATCCCACTTCCAGCCACAATGTCCCTGCACACAATCAGTATGCCCACACATACCCAGTCCCCAGCAGCCACAGATATTGGACAGTTTGAGGGTGGTGGCATTGAACAGGCTAGTGTGACAACTATGGCATCTGTGAATGTTGACAGTAGCCATAGCCAGAGATCTGGTGACATCATATACAGGCGGATTGACAGGGGTACTCGAAGGTGGACTGCTGCCCATCCAGTCTCTGTCAGAGGTGTCACAGCAGGTGTTACCCAATGCATGTTTTGGTCCATCATGGAGGCACAGGCACATTCTGAACAGTACACCAGACAGATGCTCAGGGTCATGGATGCAACACTTCCTGCCATGAATAATGATCTCCATGGCATTGGTGAAGCTGCACGTTATTTTACTGATGTTGTGGATAGACGGTGGGGTGAGATATTGTCAGTGCTCAACCATGCAATGTCTGTGCTTGAGCATATGGTGGGAATAGAGCATCAGACATGTGGACGTAGGTCAGCAGCAACATCAATTGAGAGGCTAAGTGGCTGTGCACATTCACACTCTTGTAGTGGCAGTACCACTAGCAGCACAGAAGGGAGGGTGCTGTCCACTCCACAGTATAGCAGGCATTGGGTATGTGGTCCTGGCCAGTCCCATGAGGGACACAGATTCAGCAGACAGCAGTCACCATCAGGGAGTAGTTCAACATCTTGCCTTCTTCCTGGCGGTACCCAGTGACACTCCTGGCAGAACCAGTTCCCATGTCCAAGGCTGGAGATGGTGAACTGTACATCCTGCCATGTACAGTCCGTGGCTGTCCAACATACCCCGTGTAGGGCTAGCACCTGGCTTGACTGTGTGCATGCATGCACTCACACATCACTATCACATGCAGGGAACCACCAGGTACACACAGCTTGTCTCCATGGCCCAGTTGAACACCAGCCTCCAGACACCCACACACATGATGTCAACTGTATGGCCCAGCATAGGCCTTTGGCAACCCCACACCACATCCTGTGCATGTGATAATACCTGTGCCATTTACCTGTTATCCATACAATTGATGCAGGGACATGCTAACATGGGTCTGATGCACAGGGTGAATATAGTACAGTGTAGTAATGTTATGCTGTGTAAGGTGCTGTCTGCTTGCAATTGTCAGGGGTACACATTGAAGCGTATCCACATCTCTCCCTTGATGCATTATTGCTGTTAGTACTGCTGACTGACTGTTGTCTCACATACCTTATTCTGTTTCTGTCCCAGGTGTCTGTGTGTGTAGAGCCTGGGGAGCTGTTAACATTACCACAGCTGAGTGTGGTGGAGTGGAAACACAGTAACCTTTCCATCACCAAGGTACAGCTGTATATGTATATGGTTACCTAGGTGCATATGCGTTCAACAATGTGTGAGGGACAAAGGAGACAAACAGTGTAACCTTGCATGCATGCCCCTTGACACAGCCAGCTAGCCTTCATACATGTTACCTGGGTGTTCTGTAAGAACACAGGTTAATAGATACAGAGGAGGTTAATACAGTACTGTCCCTGAGTCATTAGCAAGGCTAGCCATTATGTTATCCCCAACAGAATTATCAATCAGCACCTGCTGTCGCTGCCATTGCTGAACACGGGTTGAACCTCAGGGAAAGATGTATTTTTTCCCCATCCACTCAACTGTCATGCAGTTGATGAGGGTATGCATGGTTCTGTGTTTGACATGTTTGGGGAGTGCAGTCCTGACAAGGAAGCCTCTGGTAGTCAAACCTGACTCTCCAGCATGTGTTTCAGCTATCTCATATATGGGTCAGGTCTCTTGTACTGGTAATGCACACAGAGTTATAGTCTTGTACATGGGACATCTGTTGAAGGGCTGAGCACAACATTGCCATCTTGGCATGTCACAGACACCTGTGGACAAGCTGACCTATAACCAATGGGGTAGTACTGATTACAGGCTGTCTGCATGGAATAGGTTTTGAGGGCCATTGCTGACTTTTGTGGGTGTTAACACAGCCTTTATAGTTTCTGAAGATATCTGCATAGGTGCATAGCAGACTGGCCGTGCTGCTAATGTATTGTACTGACTGAGGACTGCTCAGAGGTAATGTCCACCTTTTGTCTGGATAAGGTCCCTTTATCTATGTGGTGAAACACATAGAGTCTTCTTCAGTTATGCCAGGAGCCTCCATGGCAAAGTCCAGGTTTGTTCCATTTCAGTCCTTACCAGTATCACATACATTGATCCTGTTGACCTAGCCAACCTGCTAGCAGATAGTTCAGTGCAAACTTCACCCCCCTGCCCCGCAAAGGCCCTTTTGGCATCCCCAATACTTGTCCCACACCACACATCACCTTAGATCAAGTGCTACAGGCCCTATCCATGGCAAAACAACACAGCTTCCATTGGACCTGATAGTATCCCAGGATGTATTCTGCACCATCTCCAGCAAAAACGGGCTTCGCCATTGAGCAGCCTATTTAACCACAGCCTAAGTACTGGCTTCATTCCAGCAGAATGAGGAACCACCATTATCATCCCCTTACACAAAAGGGATGCCACTACTGACCTTGGAAACTATTGCCCCATTAGTTTGACAAGTCTGGTCTGTGAAGCCATGGAGCGTATTATTATGGATCTCATAAACAAGGACATAGCCAATCTCCAAACACTTGAGCCCACCCAGTTTGGATTTATGAAGGGCACATCTTGCCTGTTGCACCTGGTTGATGTCTTTGAGACTGTTAGCAAGGGCCTGGATGAGGGAAAGTCAGTACAGCTCACCTTCACTTGCCCAAGGCATTTGACACAATCCCCCACTCAGGCATCATTGAAAAGCAAACACAACTTTGGGTAAATCCCTATCTCATCAGGTGGGTGGCTAACTTGATCTGCTAACAAACAGGATCTTTAAAGTTAAAATAAGCACACCCACCTCTGATAGCAGACCTGTCAGCAGTGCAGTTCTTCAGGGATCTGTCCTGGGACCCCTTCTGCTTGGCATATATTTCTCAGAGGTACAGGCAAAGACAAAAGCCCTCTGGCTGACCAAGTTTGTGAACAACTGTAAGTTGGATGCTGTCATTGACTCCCCAAGAGGGTCTCACAGCAAGTAATGACTGCTGCTAAAGTCATGGCCTCAAGCTAAATGCAGTAAAATGTATCATCATAGTATTTAGCAAAAAAAAAAACTGCTGATTACCACATTAATGGCAACTGCCAAAGCACACAACCTGTGATGATAGACCTGGGCACTCAGGTTGATGCAACCTCCTCTGGCACTGTAAAGCAATGCAATGTGGGGGGTGGGCACCAGGGTGGAACAGGCCTCAAAATGGTACAACCAACACATACACAGGGGATACAATTTTCACACACCCAAACACACACACACACACACACACACACACACACACACACACACAATCACAGTTGCCAGTACTGAGATTAAAACCCCTATCTACCTAGTTATTTGGTAGTCTAGTGCTATGCACTTATCACACATGCCAAGGAGCTTATAGAGCTGCCGAGTGTCTAAAAGGTACTTGAAAGGTGACTGACAACAGCAGGCCTTGTAAAGTAGGGGAATGGGAAGTGTATGAGGTGGAACATGCTTCAAAATTGTATAGCTCACACTTACACACACACACACACACACACACACACACACACACACACACACACACACACACACACACACAATGTTCCACAATTGCCACTATTGAGATTTAAAACCCTACCTATCTAGTTATTTGTGTTACAGTGCTACATAGTTATCCCGAGCACCATGGAGCTTATAGGGTTGAAGAGTGTCCAAAGATACTTCTGAGGTGAATGACATTAGCAGTCCTTGTAAAGTAGGGACACACACACACACACACACACACACACACACACACACACACACACATTACAACCCCTACCTCACTACTATTACACAATGAAACTCACCTTCATACTGGCACATGCCTCTAGTTACAGCTGGTGTGCAGTTGTCTGCAGCAGGACATCACTCTATGCCTTTTAGGGTGTCACTTGTCAGTACTGAGATTAGAGCCCCTATCTACCTTGTTATTTTTATTATAGTGTGACATAGTTATCCCACACTCCATGGAGCTTACAGGGCTAACAAGTGTCCAAAACTACTTCTATGGTGAAAGACATCAGCAGGCCTTGTAAAGTAGGACACTGTGGAGTGTACTGGGTGGCAAAGGCATCAAAATACATTAACCTAACAATACACACACACAATTGCCAGTGCTGAGATTACAATTCCTTCCTATCTAGCTATTTGGATTATAGTGCTACACCGTTATCTCATGTGCCATGGAGCTTATAGAGCTGAGTGTCCAAAGGTACTTCTAAGGTGAATGACATCAACAGGCCTTGTAAAGTAGGGCAATTGGGAGAGTATGTTGGGTGGGAAAGGCCTGAAAATGGTTTGACCTACAAACACACACACACAACTGCCAGTGCTGAGATTAAAACCCCTTCCTATCTAGTTATTTGTATTATAGTCCAACATAGTTATCAAACACACCACAGAACTTATGGGGCTGATAAATGTACAAAGGTACATCTAAGGTGAATGACATCAGCAGATATTGTAAAGTAGGGCAATTGGAAGTGTATTTTGGGTGGGAAAGGCCTCAAAATACTTTAACCTACAAGCAGACATGCACACAATTGCCACTGCTCAGATTAGAATCCCTATATATCTAGTTATTTGTACTATAGAGCTATATAGTTATCACATGCACCACTGAGCTTACAGGGCTGATGAGTATCCAAAGTTACTTCTAAGGTGAATGACATCAGCAGGCCTTGTAAAGTAGGGCAATGGGAGAGTATTTTGCATGGGAAAGGCCACAAAATACTTTAATTTGCAAACACACACACACACACACACACACACACACACACACACACACAAAGCACAAAGGTGGGTGATGTCAGATTACAACCCCTACCTCACTACTATTACACAATGAAACTCACCTTCATACTGGCACATGCCACTAGTTACAGCTGGTGTGCAGTTGTCTGCAGCAGGACATCACTCTATGCCTTTTAGGGTGTCCCTCTGTCTCTATGACTCTCTCTGTGCCTTCCTCTCTCTCTCCCTCTGTCACTGTCTATCTCTGTCTCTCTCTCTCCCCGTCTCTGCCTGTGTATGATTGCTTTGTATATGTTTCCTATATAAATATATGTGTATCACACTCAACAGATGCAAATATATCACATATGGGCCACCTACAGATAGCTGAGGATAATCCTGTGTGATGAGGGTGGGAAGAGACAGTTAAGCTGTACATAGCTGTATGTATGCAAAGACATATATGCATAATACAGTTATATAGTCTGATGTGGGTGTAGACATGGGCTGTAATTCTCTAACTGTAGGATCATGCCCAGTATGACCTTCTATAGTAAGAGTGGGAGTCCATTCCAGAGATAGCTGCACTCAGGTCCAGGGTTGTGTGTGCTACAGCCATACCTCTCAGCCTCTTAGTGAAATAAATCTGGACAAAGGCTGTCAAAATCGGGGACAATGAGCCACATATAGGGACATATTTTAAATATTGCTCTTATAAATGTAGACAGTTGCTAGAGTAACGATGTTTGTTTTAGCATACGTTTTCTGAAGGATATGAGGTATGAAACTGAAATGTATGTCATTATTTACTGACATAAATCCTTGGATCATCCCATTGATTTACTAGAAAAATAGAAATGTTATGAGGAACAGACCAAAAATATGAGCTGAAAATCTGGCCATTTGAGAGGTATGGCTGCAGCTGATTGGCTGTTGAAGCTGTGTAAACAGTCCAGCACCTCATTGATATACTGGCTGGGGGTTCTCCTGGTTGTGTGATATCCTTGTTAACTGAATGTCATATCCTGGTGTGAGTACAGAGTGCATTGGACTGAGCAGAGTTTTCCATAATATGTGTGGTATATTTTACATAACACTGTGATTTCCTGGTTTGTCAGAGGCAGAGCAGTATAGAGTAATGTGGTGGACCACTGACAGACATTTATTTATAGGTTCATAGGAGGTTACTAGGCTATTGAACCAGAGGCCCTTATAACTCTAGCAGACTAGAGTGTAGCCCATGTTCAGAAATGTCAGCACCCTGAGCCCCTGTCCAGCAGGGACACAGGTGGAATGCCAGGAGTGTATTTTCTGTTTCCCATCCAGGTATCCAGGGTGCACTTCAAAATAGCTATCAAGGTACTCTGCTTGACGTGGACAGGGAGTAGATTCCACAGATGGGGGAGTCTGTGGGACACATATCTGTCATGCCAGCAAGTCCTATTGATATCACAGACCAGATTGATGCTATACCTACAGGTTGCTCAAGTGGAGCTTAACTTCCATATATGTGACAGTGAGTCCAATAAAAGCAGGGTCTGGATTACTTTGTATGCAGACAGAGGTCAACTCTGAGGAGTCTGTATGAGACTGAGTAGAGGGACAGTGCTTTTAGCCAATCTGTGTAGGGTAGGTGTTTGAGGCCCTGGATTCCTCAGATGAGGAACCTTTGTGATCTCTCCAGCTGCTGCATGTGCTTTGTGAGGTACATGCCAAAGGGGGCATTGTACTCACTAATTGTCCTTATAAAGGTAGAATACATGGATCTTATGACCTCTTTGTCCCTGGATGAGATACCCTTACTTATGAGGTGGACCATGTAGAAATCTTTCTGTACAATGGTAGCAACATGGCGGTCAGAAGTCAGGTTGCTATCAACATGGGTAGCCAAATCCCTCACTACTGATTGTGTATGTAGGACATTGTTGTTAATGTGATAATATGTGGGGACATCACTCTCCCCAAAGGGGATGATGATGAATATTTTGGCATTCAGCTTGAGACCATGTTTCTGCACCAGTCATTTGTTTGAGACCATCTTAGAGGGCATGCACATCACTTGAGGAATTGATGACTGTGCCCAGCTTGTAGTCATCTGCAAACTTGGTCAGCCATAGGCTACTGTTTTTGGCCTGCACCTCAGAGAAGTATATCCTGATAACCGAGGCCCCAAGACCGATCCCTGGGGTACACCACTTGTTAGGGGTGTACTGCTTGGGTTGGCTACCCCTATTATGATTAGGTGGGTTCTATCAGTTTGCTATCCATCTGGTAACATTTGGATTGATGCCTAGTTGACAGAGTTTTTCTACTATAGCCAAGTGGGGAATAGTGTAGAAGGCTTTGACCATGTCAAGTTGGCCAGCGTGCACCATCTTTCACTAGTCCATGGTTTTGGTGGCTGTCTCAAAGAGGTGTAGCAGATTTAACAGACATGCCTCCACTTGAAAAGGCCAAACTGTGGGTGGTTGAGTATTTGGAGTTTGCCAATGTCCCTGTTACTGAGGTCCATGATAATCCATTGCATGGCCTTGCAGAGCAGGGTAGTTAGGCTGCTGTGTATAATGTCCTGGATTGGTGGGCACTCCACCTTTGTGTAAAGGGATGACAGTGGCTGTCCTCCACTCAGATGGGAAAAAGCCAGTACTCAGGCTTTGGTTGACTAGGGTGCTTAATGGTGCTGCAAGATCATGGCTAGGTTCATGTAGGATGCAGCCTGGGATGTTTTCAGGTCCCATGAAGGCTGTCTTTTTTGCTTTTGAGAAGGCAGTGATGACCTCTTCCCTAAAGATAAAAAGTGGGGGGCAGGTACTTAGGATGTCCTGAAGTACTGATGGTGAGGACAGAGGGGAGAAGTTTCCACTGAATCTGTCAGCCTGTAGATTGGCTACATCTACAGCTTTTGTGTATGTGGTGTCCTTGACCACCATTTCTGAACAGATCTGGGAGCTTCCTTTCAGACTGCAGACATATGTGAAGAAGGCCTTATGATTGTCTCTAGCAGATGTGAGCAAGTTGGACTCGAGGTTGCCTTTACAGGATTTCACTGGTGCTCTTATTTGCTTGCTCCGGCTAAGGAGAGATTGCTTCCAATTGGGCAACTGCTCCTTCTTGGTCCTGGACAGCAATATTTTCCTTTTGTCATATAGTTTATTTATTGCATATGTCCACCAGACAGGTTTACTCTTACTTGCGGATGATGATGTACTGTCAGGTATTCCTGATTTCATGCATCTATATATATGCTCGTATAGTACTTTAGTGTACATTTGGATGTTGGTGGCTGTTTCTACAGTGGGGGTGGGGGCTGTACAGCTATTTATACCATCTGTCAGGTGGTTGTAATCAGCTTTGGAGACTTTTTCTTTTTACCATAGCTTGAAGGGAGTCAAGGGAGATGGTGATTTTGAAGGTGACCGCTCTGTTTGTCGGATCTTGCCAGGGAGGATGATACCATAGGGATGCTGCAGTGGTTAATCATGTCGGTTACTGCCAAGTCCAAGATATGTGTCACATCTTGTGGGGGTATCAAGTAGCTGTCCCAAGGCATTTGCATTGATAAAATGGTGGAATCTCTATGCATTTCTATTCTGGCATGAGTAGTTTTTTTCAGTCTATGGTTAGGTAATTCAGGTTACCCAGGATCAGGGTAAAGGGTTGAATCTTGGTAGATTAGTAGAGGTCCAGATAGGTGGAGTGGGCATCCTGAGTCAAATATGTGGGCCTGTACCTACATATAATTTGAATAGGGGTCTTGTAAACTGTTAACTGCACCTGGAGTGTCCCATGTGCATCACACTGTTTGACCAGCCAGGAGGTGTGTGCCTGTTTTCTATATATTTATACTCCACCTCCTTTGGCTTTGCTGGCCACATTTTGGGGTCTGCCTGTGTGATAGGATGGGTGACCAGGTAAGGATGGGTTGCTCTCCACAGCTTTGACCCAGATTTCTGTGACTGCACATGTCAGCATTTTCCATAGTTAAGCATGCTTGCAATGAGTGCAGTTTCAAGTTTAGACTCCTAGCGTTTAGCGGCATGACCTTTAATTTGCATTTTGTTGAGAGTTTTAAGTTGGTAGTATCGACCCCATGACTTTCCATAAAAAGGGCACTATAGGGGAGGCAAGGGCCTCTGCCAGAAAACTGAAGGCCATGTGAGACAGATGCAGGCTATCTGTAGCAAAGCAGCATGGCCTGTCGACCATATGTTGCCAGACTGCCAGGCAGTGGATACCCCTGGGGAGACACCAGAAAGTAAGCCAATTGTTAATGTCAATCATTTTCTGTTTGTATTGAGGCATCATTCTGGATGATGGTAGAATGCTACTTAAGCCTAGGGACATACCTGCATGGGTCACATATTCAGCAAGCTTAATCATGTCTGTCTTCCTATAGTCCAGGGAGGTATGTCTGACATCGTTCACACCGCCATGGACTAGAACAGAGTCATAACACTACCTGTTGTGGAAAGACTTGAGTGCATGTATGATATGGTGGATTCAGGCACCTGACAGACACGTAAGTGTGACTTTCTAATAATCCAGCCTGGTGAGAGGTAAATCTATGGTGTGTCTCATAATGGAGTCTCCTAATGGTAATGTGGTGGGTTAATGGTAAGGCCTTAGTGGTTGCGAGACACTGGTTGTGTGGACTATGCATGGTCTGTGATGTGGAGGTCTGTGGAGTTCTCATTTGTTTTTGCCACTGAGGTGTCCTTTGTTTGGCTTTTTGTTTGTTCAGGATCTCCACTTATGTGGGTGTGTGCTGTGTAGTTGTGGGTGATGTTTACCGGGTTCCTATAATGTTATCGAATTGCTGAAACTTTGAACCTGAAAACATCAAACACAAGTGTTCGAAGTTACAGCAATTCAAATTAAAAAACAAATACAAAAAAAAAAAAAAATCAACTCAATAACTGTTGAAAACGGGGGGGGGGCAAACCCCCCTGCACCCCCCACCCCCCACTCTTTAAATATACTACCTCCGAGATCACACCACAGTACAGTAAAGGGAAATATTCCCTTTCTACACTATAGTGAGATCTCGGAGTTGGTATATTTAAAGAGCGGGGAGTGTGGGGGTGCAGGGGGGTGCTTACGACAGTTACTTTCTGTCCGTTGATTTTTATTTTTATTTTTTTTTTTTTGTGTGTGTGTTCAGATTCATAAAACTTCGAACACACAAGTTCGATCTTGTGGTGTTCAAAGTTTTATACTTTTGATCACGTAATAGGAACCCATGTTTACTGACTCCATACATTGCAGGGAACCTATGTTACTGCACAATTTGTTCTGGTGTGCACATTCTCCATTTGTCTGGTCAGTGGTTCCCCTTCACCTTATGTATGTCTCTTTGTCCATCTGTAGTCCAGTCTCAGGCTTTGACCACAGTGACTGCTGTTACGTATTTGTGTTTCTGGTGTGAGCGGGGTAGATGCTGTAACATCACACATAGGGTTATGATCTTCACACCTCTGAGTGTACCTGTTCAGCAGGTTGTCCATCATTGCAGCCTTACATCTGCTGTGATCCTCAGATGGTTTGTGTTGCTATGCTATTCTAAGGCTACATGTTGGCCTTAGCTGTCAAACCATCACAGACTGACATCTGGACACGCCCATATATAACTGTCAGACACAGGTCCACACATGGGGACAGGGTGTTAATATTTCTCTGCCAAACATAGAAAGTTGGGAGATCAGTTTGGTGTTAGCTTGCTTTTTCTTATGGGTATGACATCTGCTTCTCCACTGTCTGACATTGATGTTTTCATATCAACCTTTCTTGTTTTGCAAATAGTTTGGCAGGCAAATGTAATCTTATGACAAGAAGAACAGATATACAAGGCATACTTGTGGTCCTTCTGTGACAGCCTGTCATTCCAGGGGTATGGATAATGGCCAGTTACTTGTTGTCAGTACTGACACATTATGGTGGCAGCTATTTATCACCTGGCAGTACACTGACTTTCAGGAACCTGCTGTGCTACTAGGCACTGTGTAGGTTACTCTGAGCTGTGTACTATCCATAAGTCTGGCTCCCTGTCCCTGAATTGTCCAGCTTTCCTGCAGTAACAGATATTGACTTCTGGACAGTGTGTACAACTGCTACCATAGGTGTAGCTGACATGCAAAATAGTTTGCACAGCAAGTCTTGAGACATGGACCCTATCAACCACAGTACTGTACCTAGGCCACTAAGCCACAAGAGCTAAGAGTATGTGCTGCCTACTTCCTGACAGTATTAACCACGCATATACATAGCTCATTGACTCCTGCATATTTTGGACATGCAACAAGTTATCAAGTTGATTGAGACAGCCCTGGAATGTGTGCTCTGCTGCATTACCCTAGAAACATAAATGTTACTGCATTTCTATGGGAACATGAGTGTGTTTGGGGGAGGGGGCATACCTGTCAACTGTACACATTTGCAAAGACTGTGCAGATGTTTGCTTTACATTTTGTTTCCATTTAGCATAGTATTGTGCCTATCTTGGAGAATACTGGAATATCAATACAGACTGAAGGCTAGAAAGTAATGACAGACATTTGAGTTTCTGACTTCTTACCCTTCAGAGAGTTAATGCAGCTGCAAGATCTGCTGTGATATCACTGTGTAAGTTTGTAAGAGGAATATTTCATCATTGTCCCTATTTGTGAGCCTTCGCCGCACATTTATTTATTGCTTTGTACAGCTGACTTGCTGGAAGAGGATGAGAGGTTTGTATGGGATTCCAACATTGACATCCATGATTGTGACTTATGACCCCTCAGTTTGTTAGTACCCCACATATACTGCAGTGAGATTTGTCACCAAGGGACTACTGCATACTCTGGGGAAGTCAGTATTTGGCGGACATTTCCTGTTGTCCTACATAGCTGTCAGATGTCTGCTGCTATCCTGATAGACCACCCCATTCCCTTGCATACATGCAGTGATACCATAGATATGCTAACACAGTGTACTACTCCATTCATTTATTGTTAAGAAGAGTGATGTACCTTGTGCCTGCAGCAGTTTTGAGGACAGTGCTTCAGGGCTGACTCTGTCAGATGCACACAGTACACAGCCTATACATGGTAAGGAGGAGGTTGTGTGATGTGTGTAGCATCCGTTTTACTGTGTGTGCGAGTAGGAGAGAGGTGTCAGCCCCTGGGTCCCTAGTGTGTCAGTGTATGTGCTATGCATTGCCTCTTTGCCAAGATTAGGGCATACTGGGCACACCTACATCTGCCTACAGGGGCAGGCTCAGGGGGTTCCTCCTCTGAGTCCCCCTGTGCCTGTGGGGACCTTGGCAATGATAGGGGTCTGTGTGCCCCTTCCCTGTGATGTTCCTGCTGCAGTTGTTTCCACAGGATCATATTGTGTAGCATGGCACATACTGTGAACATGTGTGCACATCTGTCAGGAGAGTACTGCAGGGCTCCACTAGATATGACAAGGAAGTGGAACCAGGACTTGAGCAGCCCAAACACATGCTCTATGATGTTCCTAGTTTGTGGGTGTGCTTCATTATGGCTTTCTTCAGTGTGTGTGTGTGTGTGTGTGTGTGTGTGTGTGCGTGTGTGTGTGTGTGTGTGTGTGTGTGTGTGTGTGTGTGTGTGTGTGTGTGTGTGTGTGTGCATTTTTGATGGGTGTCATCATCCATGGTTCCAGTGGGTAGCCAGCATCCCCCACGAGATGGCCATATGGGATGTCCACTCTGGCAAATGCCTGGTACAGCTGTGAGGCATGCCAGATGTGGGCAGTCATGATAACTGACAGTGCTGCCAGCACACACATTGATGAAAATGCCCTGGGCATTGCACACATCCTGGCAGTTGATGGAGTGATAGCCCTTGCAGTTGACATAGACGCTACCCTCTTCACTGGGTGGTGCTTTGATGTGGATGTGAGTACAGTCTATGGCATCCAGTACCTCTGGGTAGTGTGCTACACAGTGGAAGAGATGCATATTGCTGGTCCTCTTCTCAGGGGTGCTGGGGAAATAAATGTGCTCACTAGCATGTCTTAGCATGACATCCAGGAACTGGTGAAGTTCCCTGGATGCAGATGCCTGTGAAATCCCCGTGATGTCCCCAGTAGGTCTTTGGAAAGTACCTGTAGCTAGTATTCTTAAGGCTACACATAACTTTGTTTCCAATGGATTCTCCTCTGTTGGCTCTGGGTCTGAGGTGAGGCTGGCAGAGATCGGTGAGTTGCTGTCCCTGTACACCCTGTAGCACTCTAATATCTCCAGCTCATGTAGCCCCTGAAAGGTTACTCTGGTTCTGAGCACTCTTCTCCTCCTCAGTCTGAGACAGTTGTCAGCATCATCCTCATCATTGCCCTTAGTCTATAGCATGTAGAGATGTAGCAAAGCAGCAGCAGCCCCTATCATTTTGTCAGTTACAATTCCCAAGTGTGTACTCCAATGGTGCAGAGTATGTGGGAAAAAACAGATTAAAGGGTGTCAGCATACTTTATACTGGTGTGCCGCAGATGCAGCCTGTGTGATTGACTAACTATGAATACATTCCATCTGCCAGCTGCATTACTGAGGGTTTGAATGGGCCAGTGTGAGTGCCAGACGGAAGGATAGTCATTTATAGTTCATTGCCTTTTCTATAGGTGTTTCCATTTTTTTTTCTCTAGTTTTAAGCCCGGTGCCACTCCCTGTAAACCTGCTGGTGAAATGTAAATACTTCTTAGCAGATCTGCACCTCCCCTGTACGCAAGCATGCTTAGCTTTTCTTAAACCAGCTAAGCACAGCTGAGCAGCTCAGACACGCCCCCTTGCTTAGCTGTGCTTAGCTGAGTGCAAACAGAAGCCACTGAGCTCCAATGTGCTTACACAAAGCATGACACATCCCCTTTTCATGTCAGCTGTCTCTTCTGCCTACACCACCATGTTATAGCCCTTACACGGTTATGTACTTGCGGACACCGTGGTCTGTTTTGCTATTCAGTAAACTTAGCTCATTTACATACACCTAAGTGCGTATACCCTAGTTACACCACAACACCAGAGCCTATGTCCTTAGCAACCACTGTTAACTGCCATTGTTATGACTCTGCATGCTGGCTAGTATTATGTAAAATGCAGTTTTACCCTTCTTATTTCCTTTTTACTATTTCTATTTTATTTTATGCAAGATTACATGTTTGCACGCTGCTGCACTCTGCTTAAACATGGCATATCTGTCAAAAAAAAACTTTTGATTTTT
The DNA here is from genome assembly GCF_019279795.1 of Protopterus annectens. Taxonomy (NCBI): domain Eukaryota; kingdom Metazoa; phylum Chordata; order Ceratodontiformes; family Protopteridae; genus Protopterus; species Protopterus annectens. The sequence goes on from NC_056731.1 coordinate 1,041,144,823, forward strand.
AATGTTTTGCATCAGTTTAACATGCCAATGGCCATAGTTTTGGCCATTGGCATGTCTGATTAAACTAATACATGATTTACATTTAGTCCTGTACACAGATAATTCCCGCTTACATTTCTAATGGAGACATGGCTCCTACACAGATGCCTGTCTGCTTCCTGGATCAGTAAGTCACCTCATTTGCATGGTTTTCACCAGGAAATGAGGTGATTTACATTCTGCGATTGGCTCCACGGCTGAACCGTGTTGCGAGGCTCATGCATGCCCCCAGCCTTGTTTCCTGTATCGCACAGCCTCTGAACTCCATGTTTGAGCCATGCCACTATACTTACACAGAGATTAGCTCTGTGTAAGCTTTATTGAATTACCCCATAGATATATTTTGGAGAAGTATTTATGAAGATCCTGCAGAATATAGCAAAGATGCTAAATGGATAGAAGAAGTAAAAGAAAGAATAATAAGTTCAAAAGGTACAGTATATCAAATGGGAGGAAGTAACATCCAGAGAGATAAAAACAAAGTTAAGAAAAGCCTTCAATTAAAAAACACAGACCCAGATGCAGTACCTAACTTCTGTTTAAAAGTATTAACATCTTTGCATGAAGATTTAGCCATGAGTAAGAGCTATTTATATGCACACCCTGAAAAGATGCCAGCATGGCTAACAACAGGAAAAACAAATCTCCTACTTAAAAGTGAACTTGCAAGCTACCATAAAAATTATAGACCAATAACTTGCCCTCCGATGACATATAAATGGGTCTATATCATAATGTCGAATGCTGACAAGTCTGAAGCACTAAACTTCGAACTTGAAAGTTCGAAGTGTAAAAATGTAGAAACTTATAGTAGAGATCGCCATAGAGTGCAGGAAGGGAAAGTTCCCTTTACTGTACTGTAGTGTGATCTCGGAGTTGGTATATTTAAGTAGTGGGGGTGGGGGGTGCAGGGGGGGGCTTGCCCCCCTGCATAGAGCATTTTTTTTGTTTGTTTTGGGTTTTGAGTGTTTTTTTTTTTACATTCAACGTTTTTAGACTTCGAACTTTCAAGTTCGAAGTTTGAAGCTTCAGAGTTGTCAGCATTCAACAATCTGATATAGACCCCATATAAACTGTACACTGGAATTGATACTGACAGAGTTTATAGTCATTTAGAAGAAAACTCAATTATGGCAACAGAACAAAAGGGCAATAAAAGAAAGTCATATGGAACAAAGGTTCATTTGTTAAATAAAATTGTAGCAGATAACTGTAAAAAGGGGAAAAATCTATGTATGGCATGGATTGACTACAAAAAAAGCATATGACAGTATCCCACATTCATGGCTAAAAGAGTGCTTAAAAATGTTTAAGATATACCCTACACTGATAAACTACATCACAGCAACAGTAATGCAGTGGCAAACCACTTTGCAGTTAAGCCATGATAAAGGACAAATTATTATTCCAGGGATAAAAATGCAAAGGGGGATATGCCAGGGTGACACTTGGTTACCATTGCTCTCTTGCCTTGCCCTTAACCCATGAAGTTGTCTGCTATACAGATTAGGTCATGGCTATAATTTGGCTCCTGGAAAACAACAGTGTAAAGACTCCTCATCTTCTCTCTGTCAATGATTTAAAACGGTATAGCTCATCAGATGAGAAACTGAAAGCACAACTGCAAGTAGTCAAAACTTCTTCAGATGATATAAGAAAGTCATTTGGTCTTGATATATGTGCAAAAGCAATCTTTAAATCAGGAAAGCTGCAGCAATAAGAAAACATCAGTCTGAGACAAGAATGTGATATAAAAGAACTTCAGCAAGAGGGAGTGTACAAATATTTGGGAACTGATGAAGGATCAACAATAAAACATGAACAAGTGTGAATAAAACTCAGTTTGGGATATTTTAGAAGACTTAAATTAATTCTGAAAATATAGTTGATATCTAGGAACAAATTTAAGGCTCTAATCCAATTTGCTCTTCCTGTCCTAACTTACAGTTTTGGAGGGTTTGACTGGCCCCAAAAGGTGTTGGATAAATTAGATAGTAAAACAAGATGGATGCTTCATGCTCACCAAATGATTTATAAAAATCAGTGTATACCAAGATTATATATTCCCTGTTCCAAAGGAGGAATGGACCTCTTTGAAATTGATTACATGTATAGATCTGCAATTGTGGGACTGCATACATATCTGCTGACCTCACAAGACCCAAACATAGTGAAAGTTTTGAAACATGAGGAAAATAAATCTGAGATGACTTTCCTGCTTAGTCTAGCAAAAGCATATCATTGTCAAGTGGGAATGGAAATCTAACCAGAAGTAGATAAAAATCAAGCAGCAACTGAATGTGTCAAAACAAACAAACAAACAAAAAATAATATGAAGTGAAGGATCAGATGAGAAGGCCAGAAATGTGAAAAATGCATAAATATAGTCGCAAGTATACAAAACTCCTGGAAGAACCTCATGTTGATCAAGACTGCATGCAGGAATGGTTAAGGACTGGCAAATACAAATCAAAAGATGGAAGGTTAATATTGGCAGCTCCAAGATATGTGCATGTTTGTTTACAAAGTTCACTGAACATATGTGAGAAACAGGCAAATGTAGATTTTGTACAACAAAACTGGAAACAGTCGCATACCTTGCTGCTGGTTGTGACATACTAATGCCAGAAGGACTGTATACTGAAAGGCATAATAACGTGGCAAGACTGTTGGACTGGGGATTGTGCAAACATTATTGTATTGAAGTGGCCAAAAAACACTGGAAAAATGAGTCACAAAGCATCACAGAAAACAATGAAGTCCACATCACATAGGATCACCCATTACTAGCAGTTCAAAAGATAGATGCGAGAAAACCAGATATAGTGGTCCATGAAAAAAAGACAAAAGCAGCACTGATCATTCAAATCGCTACATCCAGTGACTGCATTGTCTTTCATACAGAGTCACAAAGTCATAAAATATCAGGATTTGCAGGCAGAAATTAGAGCAATGTAGAAGAAAGATACCCAGACAGTTTCAATAGTAGTAGGAGCAACGGGTTTTATAAAAAGACTCTACAATCGTAGTTAGGTATGTTAGCAATATATGTAACTCCATACAAATTACAGAAGGAGTCATTACTGGTCACATTGCGGGTGCTGTGAAGAGCACTTCTGGCTGATACCAGAGATTGAAACAATACTAATTTCATGAACTTTAATCATACCTTGACTTAGGAATGGGGTCCATTTCAATCATAGTATTAGAAACCCAAAAGACTTGGAGAAATAAAAAGAAAAATGGAGATTAACCAATACATTACTAGATGGATAGCCAACTGGTTCACCAACAGAACACAGACTGTCAAAGTTGAGTCATCCACCTCCACCATTAGACAAGTTACCAGTGGGGGACCACAAGGATTTTTGCTGGCCCCCTCTAGTGTTTGGAATCTGTTTCTGAAGTCCAGGTGAAGGTATATGGCCTGTGGCTTATCAAGTTTGCAGATGATTGTAAACTGGGCGCAGTCATAAGTCCCCCACCAGTGTTAACATATTACAGAAATGGCTGATGTAGACAAATGATTGGTGACAAACTCACAGATGAAAACTTAATGCAAAAAGAACTGCCTAGTTATTCCCTTTGGCAAAGAAGTATCACCTGATAATTATGGCATAGATAGCACCCCTCTAAGCTCAAACTCCGTGGTGTGAGAGTTGGAAACATAGGTTGATAGCAATTTAAACTTCAATCACTATGTGTCCATAGTGGTAAGAAAAGCATTCTACATTGTGCATTTCATGAATAAGGGCATCACATCCAAGACCAGGGAGGTTAAAGCTCCACTATACTGGACCCTTATCAGGTCACTAATTGAGTACAATACTCCTTCCTAAATGTATCTCACCAGTCACCTGCAGCAACTGGAAAGACCACAGAGGTTTCTTACAAAGAGAACCCAGGGCCTCCAAAACATGACCTACATGGAAAGACTGAAAGCCCTGTCACTGTACTCTGTCTGTATCATAGAGGCTGCTGAAAGGTGGCCTTTGCCTGGCCTACAGAACAGTCTCAGACTCTGCCCTAATGGAATTGCTACACATTCACAAGTCAAATGGGAACAAGAATAACTCACTCCAGGGACCTCAACCTAGCCTGTGACGTTAACATGTTGGGGAGACAGATATATCTCTCAGCGATTACCACTCCTCTGGAATAAGCTCCTACTCCATGTGAAGCAAAGCTCCTCAATGACTCTATTCAAACGCAGCTTTGACAAGTGGATGGTTGACCATAAATTCATCCTGGGAGTGGCACCTATGTCCCTCATAGACAGGGGCAGTCAGTGCTAATCACAGAATTGCTCTGCTAACAGAGTTCATTTAAATATGGTCACTAAGGGTACTTGAGTTTTTACATGGCTTGACTTGTAAAGGCCCTAGGGCCATTAGCCTATTACCTTCTATGAACCTATGAACCTATGAACTCCCAAAAAGGAAAATATATCTGTTCACCATCCATACCTATGCCTGTCATGGGTACATTTTCCACAACATCTAAGGAACAATTTTGTTGTTTGTGGACCACTCCAATCCACTTTCCTGAAAATCCAGTTGCTATATTGATCTCCTCAATTGTGGTGTTTCTTTATATCATGGTAATGCAATGATAATGTAATGCCCATAGATCAGTAATTATTCTAATGAGGCAGTGTAATTAATCTTTTCATTTGCAATTATACCCATGCCTGCTTGTGCACATGTCACAGGCTGTGAAGCAGTCTGCACATGCCTGAATAGCTCTATGATAGCCTCATGGCTGCAGGATTTTGTAATTAACTGAGTGGTCTCTGGTGTCCTGATGGCACCTCTATTTTATACTTTTCAACATAATGGTACTTTGTTATTCTGCAAATTTATTTCTAGAGGCACAGTATCATGTGTGGTGGATGCCTTGAGCCCTTCCCCCATACATGTATGTATGTCATGGTTGTACTACTATTATGCTATGGGATCAGCTATGCACTGTTGCTATGCTATCGTTTGATGTATATGATGTGGTTTCTTAGGCATGCAGATATTCAGACCTATGTGTTTATGTATTTGCAGTTTTTATCAGGAAATCTGACTGGGATGGAAACCCATTTTCACCAGACTTTCAGGGAGAAAACCTCCAAAGTAGTATCATTCAGTATATATTGTAACAAATACTCCTACATATATATGTATGTGTCTATCTATTTTATATATATATATAAATATATATATATATATATATATATATATATATATATATATATATATATATATATATATATATATATATATATATATATATATATATATATATGGTTCCACTTGAAATCATCGAATTATCATTTCATCGAATTGCAACTCATCGAGACCAAATCGTCGCAAACACATTTCATCGAAAACTCATATCATTGAATCTCAAATCATCGAAAACTATAAAGCAACTGCAAATAACATTCCACAAAGTTTTTACTATGTTTATGCATATGCACCCCACACCCCCAGTACGTAAATATACCAACTCCAAGGTTGCACTACAGTGGGGGAAAGAGGTTATTTCCTAACCCCACTGTAGTGCGACCTTGGAGTTGGTATATTTTATTACGGGTGGTGTGGGGGGCGGAGCCCCCCAAATGGGGTGTGCAGGGGGGCTTGCCCTCCTGCATAAACATAGTAAACAGTGTCTGGGATGTTATTTGTAGTTGCTTTATAGTTTTCGATGATTTGAGATTCGATGATATGAGTTTTCGATGAAATGAGATTTAACGATTTGTCTCGAAGGATTTGCAATTCGATGAAATAGTGATTCGATGATTTCAAGTGGAATCATATATATATATATATATATATATATATATATATATATATATATATATATATATATATAACATACATAGAGAAAATAGAACATAGTATAGAGCTTGTTAATATGGTCAAGAATATAGTGGAATACCGCACTTAAATATGACATAATGTAGTAATTACAGAAGACACAAATCAGCATATAACATGATATAAACAATGCAAATGGCAGTGGTGCATTTCACATTCTTGATTCATTCAGAAGAGCAAATCAGATAACATATAGATTGACCCACCATCTGGAAGAAAGTTCAGTATATATGTTATCTATCTATCTATCTATCTATCTATCTATCTATCTATCTATCTATCTATTTATCTATCTATCTGTCTATATCTAATCTACCTATCTCTGTCTATTTTTTGTGGGGTGTTTTTTTGTGGCATGAGTGTTGCAAAGAGGGTGTACTAGGGGAAATGGTATAGTACAAGGAGAGGAGCATGGATGTTAACTAAGCATATAGTATCTATATCTAAAAAACAAGCTCTCATGTGACTCTGTAGGAAAAAAATATGGATGGTGTGCAGGCTATCAATGACAGAGGAGGTTTAGATGGGGGAAAGGTACAGATCTAGGTATTACTGAAAAATGAATTTTGCAAGGACTTGAAGATGTAAGTTTTGCTGATCTGTCAGATATAGGTGGGTACCACTTTCCTCCTGTTATTAGCCTGACAACTTGGTCTGGTTTCTGGAAGGGCTGAGACTGGAAGATCTCCTATGTGGTACAGGAGGAAACAAACATTACTCTGTGTCCTGCATTTGTACCACAGTAAATACATGCTGGCTCATACTTCTCAACTGTACAGATTTTTTCAGAATGTCCAGATTTTTGCTTCATGTTTTGGGTCTGTTTTTCATAAAATAGTGGTTTTCTAGCAAATAAGAGTCAAATCATTAAAGCTTGAAATTAGAAAATAATGACAGACATTTGAGTTTCAGACTTCACGTCCTTCAGAAATTGCATGCTAATATGAAATCTATTACTCTATCAGCTTTCAAGGTTTTTTTTTTTCAAAACAGGTTTATTGTTTTAACATATAAGAGAAATATCATAACAATTTTATACAAGTAATTAAAAATAGGTATTATTATAATATTCAACAAAACAACTAAAGTATTTACAAAGACATCCACTACAATCAGATCAATTAATTCAACTAAAATACCATGTTATTGAAATTAAAATTTTTTTAACAAATTTTGTAAATTATCCCATACAATATAATAAGATGTTTTTCTATTTGTTCTTGTCCTAATTGTGTTTATTTCCATATGGCACACTATATTCATAACATTTTTAAATTCATTGAACGAAGGAGGTGTATCTGAAATCCAATTTCTAGTTATTATTTTCCTAGCCACTGCTAGAATAGACCATAACAAGGGAAGCTTAACCTTTTTAACACTTTGAGGTACAGGTGTGTTGAATAATATAAGAGATTTAGAAATAATGAAATTATCTGTAAAAAGAGCCTGCAAAAATTCATTAATTGACTTCCAGTATTCTTTCAATTTTATACAGTCATAAAACATATGAGCCCAGTCAGCATTAATTTCTACATTATATCTCTTACATAAATTATCTTTATTATTTATTTTATTCATCATCAAAGGTGTATAGAAAGATCTATGTAAAAAATTTGCATGTATAAAGTCTCTAGACAATGGAAGACGTAGTTCTATAAGCAGATTCCAATATATATTGTTTATCTTGTTGATTTGGTGGGTCCCCATTAATAGAAGTGAAATAATTCCAGTATGAATCTACACTGTAAAAAGTTTCTTGTCTGATAATTTTATGTATGTATGGAAGTTTACCTTTATTATAAACTTTATGTTGTAAATTTAATATCAAGTAATCAATCAGTGTTGGAATAGATTCTTTAACTGTTATAGACATTAGATCTATTTTATTAATGAGATGTTGTCTAAAGGTCTGAACCTCTAACCAGCAATTTTTACTTAGATCAAATTCTTGTTTTAAGAAATCTAGATTTTTAACTTTATTATCAGATATCAACTGATACCAGTACTTTAGATCATTATCTATAGTTAAATGAGTTCCTTCAGAAGTAGATGACAAAAGCATACCCTGAGTATACATTATAGGGAATACAATAAAATTCCATCCCCTATACTTAGGGTGCATGAATATAAAGTTACGATAACTAATAATAATATTTAATGAGTAACAAACCATATGTTTAGGTGTAATAGGTGAAGTACAAAATTCCTTTAGTAACCATAACATGGAGTTATTTACAATCATATTTTTATGTGTTAAGGAGATTTTCATGAAGTGCATACTAATTAGTTCCCAATAATCTTTCCATTTTGTGACATATGACTGATCTATTAATAAAGTAATAACTTTTACAATAGAAGAGATAGTATATAAATTAAAGTCTGGAAAAGAAATACCCCTTGAGACCAGCTATTAGTATGTTTCTTTAATGCAATCCTAGGTCTATTAGGTGCCCATAGAAAATTTAACATTAGTGTATTCAGTTTCTTGATAATTATTTTTGTAGGTGGAAGTATTATTGATTGTATTAAGTATAAAATCTTGGGGAATATTATCATTTTAATAATTGTAAGTCTCTCCTCCATAGTAAAAAACATATTATTCCAGGTATTAAAAAGATTTTGTATATTAAGAAAACAGGTATTATAATTATTATATATAATAGATTTAATATCTTTAGATAGTATTGTACCTAAATAAGTTATCTGACCTGAATTGGGTACATATTTAGTAAAATCACTAATGAGAATATTTTTTCGTGTATATATAGGTAGCATTTTAGTTTTTTCTTCATTGAATATTAAACCAGAAATACTTTTAAAATTCATCATTTTATCAAATAGAGACTGCATAGAAGAATTAGATCCTGCTGATGTAATTAGAACATCATCTGCAAAAAGTTGAATTTTGGATGTTGTATTTCCATCTATTTCAAAACCCTCTATGTCAGTACTGTTTCTGATCAAATTAGCCCAAGGCTCCATTACTAAAGTGAATAATAGTGGAGAAAGTGGACATCCATGTTTTGTACCTTTAAGAATGGGTATTTTTTGTGAAACATATGTTCCTACCTTAATATAAGCCAACGTTCCTTTGTATAAATGCTCAATTAGATTTACAAATGCATCTGAGAAATTTGTGCACTTCATTAAGGTAAACAGATAGTCCCAACTTACTGAATCAAATGCTGAACTTATATCAAGACTAATAAGTGTTAAATCTTTCTTTTTCCTATTTGCAAAATCTATTAATGTTAAAGTTCTTCTTATATTATCAAAAGTATTTCTATTTACAATGAAGCCTGTCTGATCTATATCTATAATGCCGGGAATGATTGTCTTCAATCTATCAGCAAAGATACTCATAAACATTTTATAATCAACAT
>NC_056731.1:1041159111-1041171611 GCF_019279795.1 Protopterus annectens
GTCATCCAGCTTTGTTTGTAAATGTGTATTTTGTTTCAGCAGAAACTCAATGTTGATTTCCTCTTCTTGTATTCTATTTTCCATGTCATTCACAGCTTCTTCTATGCCTGTCATCTGGATCTTCTGTTGTTGCAGGTCTATATGTAACAAGTCTATTTGTTTTGTAGTTTTTCTATGAAGGTGTCTATTTTAGTATCCATTTTATCCATCTTAGCAGTAAGTTGCTGGATTATAATTATCAGAGACTCAAGTTCTTTCTTGATGCTGGAGTCTTGAGAATTTGTCTTACTGGAACTCATTTCAGACTGATAAACTGACAGGAAAATTTCCAAAGTGATTTCTGACAGGAATATTGTTAAGATTTCCTTTCTTTTTTAGATATAGTTCAAGAACTATATAAAACAAACATATTTAGAAAGAAAATTACTTCAAAAATTAATTTTTTAAGTAATTAATTCCTGTCAGTGTAATGAAATTGGTGGAGCTGAAGAAATCAGCTGCTATCCTGTGTTCATCCTTGGCCACGCCCCCCAGCTTTCAAGGTTTTGAGAACAATATTTAAAAATTGTCCCTATTTTCTAGCCTTTGTCTCAGTTTTATTTATGGCTTTGTACAGATTTCTTGTTCAAAGAGATTGAGATGTATGCCTGCTGTGGAACTCCTGTGAGGGCCCACATTACAAAATGGATGCCAGTAATTGTCCGGCCAGGGAAATGAGTGATGATGATAGGCATCACTCTCTTTAGTGATCAATGGAGGTATTACTCCAGTGACATGAAACAACTCCAATCTGAAGTTATCTGCCAATGAGAAGAAGATGTTAGGAAGAGGGAGCCTGAGTTTATTTTATTTGATTTTGTTTAAATTTGCCTACTGGTATAGAACACTGATCAAACAATAACCAATTACAGCTGCTACCTGACATCCACTCACCTACCTATGAGAATAAGTGCTCAGTTCAGCAACATATTCACACACACTTTCAACTGCCTTGCATCTATGCTCATGAAACATTTTCCTATACATTTCAGGTGTTAGCTTAAAACATCCTAACAAGTGATTTTTAACAGCAGTATAATCAAAATATTCACAATCAGCAAGTTTAGACAACACAGTTACAGCTTTACCATGGAGTAAGGGGGTCAGAAACTATACCCAGAGCCTTTGGTCAACATCATACTGTTTACATACCCTCTCAAACATATGAATGAAACTATCAAAATTATCCCCCTCTTTAAACTGTGGAAGAAATATATTGACCTTTTGTGCTTCTGGGATCCAGTTACTCCCTTCCCAATTACCTCCATGACTCTGGCAAAGAGTCAGAATCTCCTTCTCATGCTGCCTCTGCCTCTCCTTTTCCTTAACTTCCAGGTGTAGCAGTTTCTCATTCTCCTCAGCCTGCTGACATCTCAGTCTCTCAGCTGTTTCTATTTCAAAATGCCTGGCCTCCCTCTCAAGTCTCTTTAGCTCCAGATGAATGTTTAAGTCCTCTGCAGAAAGGTTGAGCTGTCCATTATCTGAGTGTGGCAAGTCCTCCTGGTTGTTGTTTTCTGATGCAGCTGTGACTAAAGCTGCAATCATGTCTACCTTAGTCAGGTTTTCATGCACCAGTCCCCTAGCCTGGCACATCTCAGCCAGCTGGCTCCTTGTCAGCTTTCCATACTCCTCTGCTGACATGCTGCCTGCTCTCCCTGACTAACTAAGCTAACAAAAGAAATAAAACAACTGTGATCTGAACTCTGAGTATTCACTGTGTGGCTGATTTAGAGTACAAAACACCTTCAGTTATCACTGTACACAAGCTACAGGAATTCATTCTACCCACACCACTACAAGCCAATTAGTATTTGCCAACCAATTAATATGTGATGTGAATATCTCACCACTGCCAAACAATTAATATGTGATGCCCGAGCACTGGCCCAGCAATCAAGGAGCCTCAATCCTTACCACTAACACTGGTGAGGGGCATCCATATAGGGAAAGGATAATAAATACACACACAGTAAATTACAATTTCCCTTAAGAGCACACAGAGATCACAGACAGTCTGGGGCTGGTTTCTCCCTTTCTCTCCAGGTCCCCAATAAGACATCCCACTGGCACAGCTATAGGGTCCAGATCTCAGCCTAGTGGGCAAGCTAAAACCTCCAGCTCTCTCTCTGTCCAACCAGTGCTTCATGTCCCTGCCCAAGTAGCTGACACACACAAACTTTGAGATAAGAGTTATATACAACCACACAGACACTCCTGGGGAAGGCTGGCACAGGTTCTCCAGCTGTGCCCCTTTTCTGCCCAGTCTAAACATTAGTACCAGATGCCACCACCCACTAATATCACCTACTCAGAGGCCCTTCTGAAAGGGTATCCAATTATTACTGTGCAATATTATTATCCAAATGGTAAATGTGGCTTAACAGTCAAGGCTTATTAGAGTGACTTGGTACAGTATCACTATATACATGCAATGTACTCTAGAGCTTAAATTATCTCTACACAAAACAGCCACAGTTAAAATGTTTAAAAAATATTTAATAATAAATAAAAACACAAGACAATACTTCTGCCTACACAGTACTAGACAAGAGTTCAGAGATCACAGAGAAATACTTAAAATAATACAGTAGAAATGTTCTGACATCAACACAGAAAAACAGTCTAATCTTCCTATTTCTTAGCTATATCTAAGAGAAAACACAGTTCTAAAATAAATTTACATATAGAAACAGGCAGTGCTAGTGATGTTGGATGTTATCAAGACAAAATGCTCTGAGTTCTCTGATTCTCTCTCTTTAAATTGATAACACAGAGCTGATTCACATGACATCATTCTTCACACTTGTCTGGTGTTCCCAGGCTAAAATAAACTACATTTACATTCTTTACACCTGGTCAGAAACCAGAGCAATATAGGACATTTATACATGCAAATTCTAGCCATTAACTCTGCCCTCAAAACAATAGGCAGGATTTCTAAATCCAGACATTTCGGCTTCAAATTTTGACATCAATGACAGTCATGAAATGCTTGACTTAGCTTCCTTACAGCAAAGTGCACTGTTGTTACATTTTATTACAGCAAAGTGCACTGTTGTTACATTTTTGCAGCTCAATATCCAATGCAGTCTTTTCACATTTAGGAGAACAAGCCCGTGGCTTACATTAATATTTACAAATGACAGAATTATCTTCAGAATTCTATCTGGCTAGGCTGGAAGCCTTCACCTATCTTCAGAACCTGGATTGGAACTCTTTAGCACATCCTATTCTTTATTTCAAAGCTGTACAGCTGCATGACACAGCCATTGAGCTGGGAATGACTATACCAACCTTTGCAGACAATCACAGTGGCAACTGACTTCTGTGTGGGGGCACTACTGTGCAGCCTGGTAGTCAGTCCTTAGACAGTGTTGCACCTGATCATGCTGTTCCTGACCTATTGTGCAAGTCCCTCACAAGTTTGTTGTTCAATCCTCCCAGCACCATTTGTCATCTCCATTTGTGTCTGCTCCACCCATGTCAGTTTTTGTTCATCATATATATCAGTTTGTCTATGCCTGCTGCTAACCTTGTACCCTCATTCCTACACACACATATTCCAACTGATCCTTTCTCCCTCTGTCCTTCTCATTAAATATACAAAATGGGCACTCCCCCAAAAAAATTACCCTTCCTCTGTCTTCTGACTCCAGTCTTCCATTCCCCTTGCCCTTCTATGTGTTCCTCAGATTGCTCTTTCCCTTCTCTTACTGGCTTGTCCACTCATTTCTTTCCCATTATAATTGTAAACATTTATTGTGTATTCTTTGTCTGTTTCTTGGCTGTGCCTGTAGCAGTGTATTGATGCACCTGTGGGCTCATATTTTAAAGATAAGCTAAATGCACATAATGACCTGCTATTGCATACTTCACTCTGTGTGATTCATGTTCCTCTCATCAATGAAATGCCTAGTGTATCCACACAATGTCACTCTTAATGCATACTTAATATGTGTTGTTTTACACTGTGCAGCTTTGAATATGCTTCTGTGAGCCTAATGGCTCCCTGACGTCCAGCTTAATTCAACAATTTCCTTCACAGTTATATTGTTGTATAGTTTTGACCAGTTAGGTAATAATTGTATCTTGCCATGTTTTTGTGATTAATTGTATGCTGTATCCATACTATGATAGCTGTCTTTTTGTCCACACACTGCAACAGATATCACTTATTCAGGATCTAACAACACCACTTGCTTTACGCATGCATTTCTATTCAACTTTTTGTGTACTGCTTCAATTTTCTGTAATATTTCTGCTCTTACTGTGTATGCCCATTATGCTTTTCAAATTATGAATACTATTTATAAAGAATACAACTACACAATATTATCTGTCAATATATTTATGCCATTTAACTATTCTGAAACAAATGTGTGTACATTTATATTTGTCTTCTATATTACTAGTTGCTTTTTTTAAATTTACTAGTTTTTGTCTTTCTTTATCCTTTTCTGTTTTTTTTTTAAGTCGTCAAGCTTATGTAACACTTATGGAAATCTTCTCCACAGGTCCTTCTGTAATCTAGTGGAGCCCAGAAGGCAACCCGACTATAAAAAAAAAAAAAAAAAAAAAAAAAAGAACATAATAAACAGGTGCATGCATGCAGAACAAGAGATCAAACATCAACTTCCTCCAGCAACAATGGTTAGGCATTAGCAAAGTAAAACATTTTCTTACTCTGGTTGCTGCACTGACCCAGTTGCAGAGCGATGATTTCTTGAGGCTTAAAGGCACAGTTAGTAACATGGGAAAATCCGCCACTCCCCTTAAATGTAAACAAGTGCACCCAATGCACTAAATTTAACAGCCATGTTACATCTCTGAACAATGAGAAAAAAATTCAGAAAACAAATGTTGATACAAAACTTGCCTTCCCCCATAGAACAAAAGACTCTTTTTCTGTTTCACATCCACACAGTGACCATTACTCATTCAGTGTTCACATTTTCAGACATCAGTTAATTTCCATCAGCTATAATTTAAACAATGACTCACCGAAGATTGAGGCTACAAAGGGTCTGAGATTGGATGTTTACATCACATGGGGGAATGAGCAGTAAGCCTTGAAAGGAAGCAGAGTTCTGCACTTCCTTTACAAGTCACTAGTGTTCTTTTAAATAGGGATGCTTTTCTGACTTGTTCTCTCAGCTCTTTCTCTCTTTCTCTCCCTTCACTAAGTGTTTCTTGCTTTTACTCAGTGAAGACAAGAAAAAAAGTCAGAAATGTGCCCTTACTGAGTGGTTCCAAAGGTGCCCATCTATTTTGCCTATATTTAAGGATGACCATGGCCTCCTATTCATTTCTTGGTTGATTGTCTACATCCTCTTTTGTCTTCTTTCTATCTCTCCAAAATCTGCTTTAACAAATCACCTTCTGCTTTTCTGCATGAGACTGAACAACAGTAATCTGTTCTACTTGACTTTCTCTACAACAGGGGTTACTTTGCATCTGCTCTGATGCCTTCAGTTCTTTGTCTGTTCACAATTTCATCCTATTACACATCTCAACACTTCATCTCCATTACATGTAGCTTCCGCAGCTCTTTTGTCTTTACTACACAGGTTTCTGTGCCATACAAAAGCATTTGTCACACATCTGTTTTATATGCCTTACTTTTCAGCTTCTTTGGCATTTTTTGTCAGAGTACCCTTACATTTTGCCATTGGGCCTAAGCTCTTCTGATTTAAGGTTTGACCTCCTCATTCAGACTTCCTTTCTCCGTAGGTACATCTCCAAGTTAGCTGAATCTGCTAACATGCCACAATCAGCTTTTTGGACCTTGATGTATACTTCCTGCATGCTTAGGATTACCCAACTGGGCACTTTCACCACCTCCAGCTTCTTCTTCTTCACTATCCATCTCTCTGAAAATATTGATTTGATTGTACTATACTGTGTTTCAAATATGAACCCCTTGTCTATTAATCTGTATATTAATTTATAATTTCTCATTCCCTAGCACTTTCATACAGTGTGGCAGGAGACTGATACTACTGAATTTCCCACAGGCATGATTATTGTTCTTGTACAATGGCACTAGGATATTTAGTCTCCAGCCATCAATGATATGTTTCTTTTTCCGCACCATAGTGAGCACCCCAGGTGCTAATTTACCTCTAATGCACCCAAGATCTTTTTTTTTTTTTTTTTAAACAAGAAATATCTTTAAACTATCATGTATAACATAGGCAATCATATATTTATATAAATGAAAACAAACCATATTAACATAATTGTAGTTGCAAACATTGTACATCACTTATAATCTATCCAGTCATTGTCAGTCAAACATTACATACCTCATTCAGATCCTGCCTTCTTTTAAACCTTGTTCCTTCTCTGCATGCATTGCTCCCACAATTCCCATTTTTTCTATGTAATTTGTCCTTCCCTTTCCTAAGGATCCCATCTCCAGTTGCTTTATCTCTGTTACTATATTCACTAGTTCAATTACAGTTGGTTCAGATATTTATTTCCATTTTCTAGTATTTGTTTTTTTTTTGGCAGCCACCATAATTACACTCATCAAGGCCTTACGATGTCTAGACAATTTCAATACTGTATCATAGCTCAAAAAATGATTTCTTTAGTTACACCAATTTGTTTATCCAGTATCTCTGACAGGGCAGTCTGCCTGGAATCTTTGATTCTGCCAACTCATTACACTCCCAGAAAATATGTTCCCAATTACATCTTTCTTCCCTATCACACCTCCAATATTTGGTGTCCACCTGAAGAAAAATTCATTGTAGTTGACTCGGGGTATAAAAATATCTATGTAAACACTTTTAAGTAAAGACCTTGAACCTTCTAGACTTTGTTACATATTTAGGAGACATACGTATATTCCCCATTGTTTTATTTGTACCTTTTCTTGATTTCCATATTTGTCTGCTTTATACAGACTTTCATAAAATTTCCAAAATATTTCTAGTATCTCTACAGAATCTCTTGTTATCTTCCTTGTTATAGCCTCCCTAAGCTTGTTGACAACCCTTTTTCTTGATCATATCTGCTATGACTTCATATGAGTCTTCCACTCCTTGACTTTGTTTTCTTTAGTGCACTTCATACTTCCTGTAGGGCGGGGTCTCCTTCCTCTCTAACCATAGACATGCATGAGACAGTACACTGCTGTGGGTTTTCTTCATTCAGCAGCTTCTTGAATTATTCCTCTCATGTATCCATGGTGTTCTTTGTACTTTTGACTGAATTTTTCCTGGTATTCCTTATGAGTGGCCCCGGCTGAATATCTATACCTTTCTGTCACTGCCATGTAATCTATTAGAGTTCTTTGTGCCATCTGTTTAACCACTTTGTTGTAGCTGCTATACGTTCTCTGATGCTTTGCTCTTTGCCATTCTGTTTTCTTAATCCATTTTTTAAACAACCGTATTAATTCTTAGCATTCCTAAACTTTCCATATCTTACTTCTTCCTACAATCCTTCTAATTTCTTTCGCTAAGTTCTTGGACTTTTGCATTCCACCATCAACTTTCCTTATCACCCCTATTTCTGTACATGGCTTAACCATATATCTGTTCTATAGCCTATGCATATGCACTTTTGAAATGCTGTCATTTTTCTTCAGCTCCATCGATTTCCTCTTGTTTTTCCTCAGGAACTAGAATATGAGTACTTCCTTGAAACCCCGTTCTCCATGTGTTCAGTGTTGTATCAATTAAGCTTAGACCCCTCTCTGATTACCGTTTTCAGGTGATTTTTTTCACCAGTAGTTTAAGGTGTGGGCTGACAGTTTCACCAGGCTGACTCTGCAATCTCTAACTTGTCTCAAATACCCAATTTTTAATAGGAGGGAGATTACCTGAGTTATAGGGCATTATATGCTGACCACTATTGTATGGAATCTTGTGATTATTTTCTTGGCTTTTGATGTGTTCATTACCATTATGCTCTTTGTCAGACAGAAGTCTAGAATGGCTTCTCATTCATATTTTTTTTTGCTTAAACCTTGAGGATCTAGGCAACCTCATATCCTGTTCTTTCTCTTTAGATGAATGCATTCAAGTCCTGCATTGTCAAGAACAACATATTTTAACCCATTTTGTCAAGAAGGATCTGCAACTTCTGCCTGTATGCATTATTTTCCTTCTTATCATAACCTTGCTGTGGAGCATAGTCTGAGATTATGAAAACTTCTCTACCTTTACAATAGATTGGAATTGCCATGCATTTGTCACTAATTCTGATGACATCTATCATAGCAATTTCTGCATTACTTCTGCTTTCTCCTTCACCAGAGTGGTAGACCCAAGTCCCCAGGCCAAGACACATCACTACTTTGTCTTTCCAGCTTGTCTCTTGGATAAACAGAATGTAGAGTCTCCCTAATAACATGTCACTGACTTCATAGATGAGTCCAATTAGTCAGCTTATATTCAACATAACAATCCTTAGTTATTTTTTGGCAGATCTCAGAGTTCCTGGTTTTGATCACAGAAGGCTGTATTCTCAACCCATTTAGTAATGTCAAATATCCATGTCCCTTTTTGACAATATATCGATGTGAACAAATCAACTACAGACAACTTTCATATTGCTATGTGCTTAACCTTGATACATTACTCTTGCTTTGGTCTGTGTTCTCCTATCTAGAAAACATAATGCACCACAGCTGATATCTAGAGATTTTGGTTCACCCTACTCTCCCCACAGACTTTGTGCTGCTGCTGTGCATGACTTAAGTTCATTTCTGAGAGCATTTTATTGGAAGACCCCTCAAGTTCAATGGGTAGTGGTGGATTTAAATCCTGCACATTCAACTCTTTCTTCTCATCAGTAACCCTTCATTTAATCTTCAGTCTGTTTTGCTAGCCTTGTAAAATGTAATTGTATTTTAAGTAATCCTTGATCACTATGGGGAAAAAATAAGGTTTTCTAAATTAGATGGTTGCAAAGAGTTACTTCTAGGAGAACTGATTAGATGAAATAATTGTGCTGATTTGAAGAACTTAAGAATTGTAGTCTGTGTTGTCTTAGCTATAGAAGCTTATTTGTGCTCTTCCCACATGTATAAAAAGCCTAGCTTGAATTAGTTACTTATTTTTTGCATAGGACTGAATAAGATGCTGAAACAAAATGTAACTAATTCAACTATATAGCAATTCAAAATAGTAGAAAGACTCACTGGTTCACAGAAAGGTTGGTTGGCGAATGGCTGAACCATGCAAAGGGTGGTCCTGCTGGGGCAAGCTCAGATTCCATCTCAGAGGAGACCCTAGCCAGAGGCAACAATAGGTAATCAGAAAATGAATAAATAAATACATCAAACAAATAATCAGAAATAAATAGCTAAGCCTTGATGTTTTGGCACTGGTTAAGGTTACTCCTGACTGCAACCCTGTCCCATTATAAAAAAAATGTTTTTGTATATTCCTGTTTCCAATAGCGCTGCACCCCCCCCCCTAATGTGGATTTGCAAAGTGTCATGCATTAGTATATATTTCTTAGATAGCAAGTGGTATATGAGTTGATTTTTAAAGAAGAGTTTCAGGTGAGGATCCAGTATTTCTCCATCTGCTACCACCAATGCTATCAGCAAAAGGCTATCCCTTTCCCATCACAAGCAGATCTCGGAAGCATTGAACTGCAGTCCTCATAGCACAGCACATGAAAAAGAAAGTTTCACAATTCACAGTTCTTCTATTTGAATTTGAGTAACTTTTCAAAATGTCAGAACTTACACTAGTAGGTCATATACTTGAGATAAAAATGAACTGTTCTAAAATGTGTGATGTTTCATACAATAACACTATTTTAGAAAAAAGTTCTTCTTTACCCTGAATATTTGGATACCCTGACTTCAGTAGACCCTGTAGTTGCTGCAAGGGACACTAGTCTGTTATTTTGGAGTTATTTATAATATTATATTTAGGAGGCCATAGACCCAATATAGAGACAGGACAGCAGATCAGATTTAAACAAAACCTCAAGACTTTACCTCATTTCTAATGAACTAAGCTGCAAAACTGAGGAAATGTAATCCAATGCTGTAAAGGAAGCAAACAAAGTTGTAGGAGGGAGTAATTCTCTTCCATGGTGGGACATAAAGGCTACCATTTAGAAGTCAAAAATAATTAGCATCTTGTTTATAAAAGATTATTTTTAAGAATCTCCAACAACTTACACAGAGAAAACATAAAGGAGGCAAGCAATAGAACAATTATGGTCTTTCTTCTTTTGGAAACCTAAGAGTCTGATTATGTAGCATTTTGAGGTGCCTATTAGATTGTCAAAACTCTGTTTTACGCGAATACGAAATCATCGACACGTATTGCGTGGGATACATAATCGTCGAATGTGCAAAACCGTGAAAGTCGAAATGTCAAATTGTTTTGGTTGGCCCGTCTGCGGTATAGTTCCGTAAGGTAAGTGTGCGATAGTTACGGACCTTAGGGTTATGGTGTGGGTTAAGGTAAGTGCATAGATAGGTAATGTGTATAAGATTTAGTGTAGTGTTAGAAGTAGGGTTTTGTTAAATGTATTTATATGTATTATTTATTTTGCTTGAGTATATCTCCGTAGGGGAAGTGTGCGGTAGTTACGGACCTTAGGGTTAGGGAGGGGTTAAGGATAGTGCATAGATAGTTGTGTATGTGGGGTTTAGTGTAGGGTTAGAAGTTAAGTTTTGGTGCTTTACTTTAGGGTTAGGAGTAGGGTTTGGTTAGTGTATGTATGTGGTTTATTTATTTTGTTTGGGTAGGTAGTATGTTGCGGGTGGTGGGGCTGGCCAACTATGAATGTTCGATATTTTGAATTTTGCGGTTTAGTGCGTTCAGTATTTTCGCAGTTCGAGTAATACGTGTTGCTGTTTTGGTATTCGATGTAATGGATTTTTGTTGATTTAATATAGACCCAGCATTTTGTAGGGCAGGGCACATATCTTGAAGAAAAAGAACTGCAGTCATGCAGCAAGTAGAAAAGTAATATGGAGGTTCTTAGATACTTCTGAACCCCTGAAAAATATACTTCTGACCCCTTAAGAAAAAAAAAAAAAAAAAAAAAAAAAGAATGAAATGCTGCTGCATTCTGCCACACAAATCCAATAGTAAAAACCTTATGTAGCATGTAATCAACAAGTGCTTCAGAAACATGCAATCGAAAATGTTAGTCTGACAGACTCTAGACCTCCAGCAGCTCAGAGTTGAACATTATTTCTGCAGTTTTTATCTGCTTAACTACTGGATCCTTTGTGCAGGAAACTGACTGATTTTTGCCATTCAGTCAGTAATATCAGGAAAGCAGCCAGACAAAAAGTACAGGGAATGCCTTTTAATATGCGATCATGAAGATAAGATCAGCCTTGTGGTACAACCCCTGTACCATTTGATGGAACTCAAGCTATGGGGTTAGAAAATATTAAAAGATACCCATTGAGCTTGTGATTTTTTACACTTATGTAGTTTGAAATCATTAACAGATTGCTCTTGTAGCTGTCAGACTGGACAAGGGCATTTTTGATGTATCCGTTCTGGGTCTTCTACATGACTTGTGATACATTTCCTCGAGACACAAGTCCTTACCACCAGTCAATCATTTTGGCAAATGCTCTAACTCCCAATAACTTCAATCCCTTAATATTTGCTAGCCCTACCAGAACCCTGATCTTAATCCTAGAATCTCCCATCTGGTGCATATTCCTAACAGCTCCATCCCTCTGTAAACTAAAAATCCCTATCCCCTCTGTAACCCTAAAGCTTCCGTCATTGTTTAAAGCTAAAATTCCCTTCCCCTCCAATCCACAGTCACTCCCTAAACCTAAAATTCCCATCCCCTCCCTAAGCAGTATTCCCGTCTATCCATACCACACTCCTGTTTTCCGCCTTAAATCTAAATGCAGTCTTCACATACCTAGCCTGCGAGCACTTGCCTCATTTCCTGTCCTAGGACTCAAGCCTATGGTATGGTAGCTGCTTAGCTGAACTCATATTTGAGTTTGTTTATGAGCAGCTGCTTCCATGAGGAACACGCCAGTTGAGTTCCTGGCTACAAGTTAGTAGAATTCGAGCAGCTGGGGCTCATGTGGCTGAAGAACACCTGTCCTTTCTCCTAGCCAAAGGTGTAAAGTTTTCCAGCACAGTATCAAAAAAGGAAAAAAGAATAAGTTTAGTCTCTGGCATGTACAGAGATTTGAACCTTAAAAATTGTCATACTTATTGTCATGTTTTGAACTGGCATTTTCATTTGGCTGCAGTTTATGATGAAGCTAAAGGCTATGCCTGCTATCAAAGTGTAGCCTGCAGATCTGAGTTTGATTCACTAAGTCCCCATTTTCATGTTGTCAAACTTTAAACAAAATGTTACACCACAGTGCTTCTGGATTTCCCTGGTAAAGAGGCATGTGTTCTTCTTGAGATTAACAGATGAACAGTAAAATAAAAGATACATGACTGCTACACTGCAGGAGATGTCCTATAAGGTTGAGGATGCCAAAA
>NC_056731.1:1041174111-1041256611 GCF_019279795.1 Protopterus annectens
GTCTTGCATCCAAATAGGACATTGAGTGCCAGGCATTTATAAGCTACCTCTGTCCAAAAGGGACATGGGTGCCAGGCCCAGTGTAAATTTCCTATTCCCATCTACTTGTCTAGGTTGTGCTTAAACTGGGTAATAGTCTAACTCAGCTTCACATGAATGGGAAGCCCGCTCCATAGGAAGGGAGTCTCTGTGACACATATCTGTCTCTCCAGCATGTTCTGTTTATATCACAGACAAAATTCAGGCCTCTACACCTTGTATTTCTGGTACTCTTTGACTTACAAATATGTAGGAGATTCATAAATGTGGGGTTTGTGGATGTCTTGTAAGCCAGGCATAGATCACCCCTCAGCAATCTATAGGAGACTGAGTAGCGGAAAAAGGCTTTAAGGTGCTCTGCATAAGGCAGGTTTCTTACGTCTTGTATTTTATTTATTTTTTTTGTAAGGAACCTTTTAGATCACTCTAGTTGCATATGCCTGGTCAGATACATACCAAAGGGAGCATTGTACTCTACGACTGCTCCGATAATGATGGAGTACTGTGGGATAATGACCTCTTTTGGACCTAAATGCCATGCTCTTATTTATAAGTTGCACAATATAAAAGGATTTCCTCACCACTGTGGCCAAATGGTGGTCAAATGTAAGGCTACAGTCTACATGCGTACCCATATCTCTGATCACTGGGTCAGCTCTTAGGGTTGTATTATCAACATGGTAATTAGCCTGGATGGTTGATTTTCCAAAGGGTACAATTATGTATTTCGTAGCATTGAGATTAAGACAGTAGCTTTGGCACCATTTATTAGTTAGAGATAGGCCTTAAGTTAATATGAACTCCACGGAATGGTATAAAATGGATAAGTTGCAGTAAACACCTGTTTTCTTTTTTTACAAATAAATAAAATGCATGCCTTGTCTTCATTAAGGAATGCAGTGAAGCCAATACTTTTAAGAACCTAAATGTTTTTGTGGGGTTAATGCTATTAATATCTAAATGGCAAGCTACTGAGTGAGTCATGTGTGACTCTAAACTGACTTTGTTTTTTGAAGACTGACACAAAATAGAGATGCAATAGCAAGATTAATTAAGAAAAAAGCTCTGTTTTGTCAGCACAGCATATGATAGTTGGCACTTTCATGAGACTTGTCAACTTCAGCCCAATAAATATATAAGCTACTAGCACATTTATCTTGATAAAATACATGAGCTGCTGCATCTGTATTTGGTGTTATGTTTTGTAGTATTACATTTTTAATGATTGATATTGTATGTCTGTTTGGCAATGGTCTTATTACAATATTATATTTTTTGTGACATCTTGGTGGCCACTACAGTGTTTTGGATTGAAGTCTTTTAATGTTGACGCACTGCATAGTCAAATCAAAGCATGATTTTATATATCAATAGTTTTGCATAAAGTATTAAATTGCATCAAAAAAATGAAATAAAATAGAATAATATTCTGTGCAGCAGCAGGCTTGCCTTTTGTACCACATGGAATAAGAGTGTAAGCCTCAAAGCCTCTCTCTCTCTCTCTCTCTCTCTCTATATATATATATATATATATATATATATGTATGTGATATATATATATATATATATATATATATATATATATATATATATATATATATATATATATATATATATATATATATATTTAAGATTAATAAAATGTACATTTTCATATTATGGTATGAAACAGAAATTGATATGCATTTTGTCATGTCAGAATTTTTAGATAATTAAAGCAACAAATCTACAGTTTATTTCCAGCGTAAGCACCATGCTTTAATTAAATAATTTTCAGGCATTGTGTTTAGATTCTTAGAAGGAGCGATGTTAATTTCTTGTATACTGCTTGAAGTTATTGTGTTTACTTTTTTAGATAATGAATGCAGTAAAATAGCATATGTGTGTGTGTTTGTGTGTGTGTGTGTGTGTGTGTGTGTGTGTGTGTGTGTGTGTGTGTGTGTGTGTGTGTGTGTGTGTACACACACATATATATATATATATATATATATATATATATGTATATGGGTCTTCCTGAGAATATTGAAAGCCGGCATCATGAAAGACAGATTCATTGAGACGACATCCATGAAAATCCCTTCATCAGCAGACCAGATGAACAAAATCCTTCCCAGTAACCTGTTGGCTGTGAAAGTGAATTTTGCCCTTTCCTAAACTGCAGTGCAATCTCATAGTTGGTATATATAACTTGGGGGTGGGGTGCAGCCTCCCACAATGGGGGGTGTGGGGGTTTAGCCCCATCTGGGTGGGTTTTGAGTCTTCCGGTGTTGGTTTTCTGTGTGTGGGAAGGATTTTGTTAATCCAGTCTGTTTATAAAGTGGGTTTTCATGGATGTTGCATCTCAATGAATCCATCTTCGATGATATCGCCCTTCGATATTATCAGTTAGACCCATATTTATATATATATATATATATATATATATATATATATATATATATATATATATATATACTTGTGTGTGTATTTTAGTGAACAACAGACCATTAAGCTACAGTACATTAGCAAGAAGTGAGAAATGCAGCTGGCAATTTTGAAATAAATTAATATACTCATGACATTTCTAGAAATGGACAGAAATGCTGTAACATTAATTTTCTCCAACTGTACAGTAATATTATAGTATTTTGAAATTGAATATAAGAGCATGTAAGTCGTCTTGCCTTATTCTGATATGTGTGTGTGTGCAATTAAATATAAATATGTAAGCAGCAGTGACCTGAAAATGCTTGAAATGGAACACAAACACTTTTTTTTTCACTTGTATTATTCTTTAATATTCATTTAACTGGAAAACAGCACATTTAGGCTTTGGAACTAAAACATTTTTTCCCAGAAGTAAGGACTGATCTGTTAAATGAATCATAAAACAAAATCACATTTCCATGCCTTGTTGATATTGCTTAAACTAACTGGATTAACAACAAATCTCTGTTTCTTCTTGAGTTATTTCAGTTCCAACAAAAGTGTTGACATACTGAGAAATCCATTATTTCAAATAACCAGGTAAGAAAGAGTATTACTAAATGTATAGCAGATGATAAGATAGATGACAGCTCAAAAATTAACATAGTATGTCAAAGTCAGAAATCTTCTGATAGCAAAGCCAAAACTGCATATTTTGCAAGTAAGCATACTGAAGCCTTTGACTTGGCACTGGAAATGAACTTTTCAGGAAAATGATAAGGATATATGCCAGGTAGAGGCTATTAAAGTAATAACAGTTTTTTAAAGAATGTGCAGAAATGCATATTTGTATCTCTCCTCAACTACAGAAAAATACAAATATAAATAAAATAAATAAAAAAATGAGAAATGCTCCCTTAGGTGAACATATCCCTGAAACACTGACCACAAAATGAGAACTTGTCCTAGTCATAAGATCTAACTTAAATTGTTTTACAAAAATATTTAATGGCAACAATGCAGCCATTGCACAAATATCATAGGACACATAGGAATAATAGGAAATAGAATGCTATTAGACCAGAAACCATATGCACCTTGCCAGTAACCACCATCAGATTCTACCAACCGCTTAGGGAGGACAAGGCATGCTAAGTCCAATTTTAGGGTACCCATTTAATTGCCTAAATTAAGTTTGAAGGAAGATAAGGAATTGTTTTATTTGATATGTAAGAGAGGTCTATTCCAGAGGTAGGGTAGGTGCTGGGTGAGCGACCATCTCTCCATTTGGTTTTATTTATTCCCTGATTAGATTCTGATCTTTTTTTTTCTAGTGTTGGCTATAGTCTTAGTACATTGAGAAAAGAAGGATCTCAGATAATGAGATACCTGAGGCCAAGGAAAGTAAGGCATCTCTCTCTCTCCTCAAGAATTTCTATGATACTGAGTACAGGGATAGTGACTACAGCCTTTCCTGCTAGCTATGATTTTTGAGGAGTGAGTCTCTTTTTTGTTAATAACCTCAGCAGTCATTCAAGGTTTGTGATGTCTAGTAATATACATGCAAAATGATGTGTTATATTCTATAATAAGTCTAACCAAGGCAGATTGTCTAGCCAGGGCAGATTACAAGGGAACTACAACCTTTTTGATTTTGGAAGAGCTGCCCTTGGTGATTAATTGTGATATATATAGAAGAACTTCCTGACTATGCTCACTACATGGTGATCATAGGAGAGGGATCTGTCTACCCAAGTACCTCAGGTCTCTGAAGACAGGATCGCTGGAAAGTGGGGTACTTACAGCAATAAACGATGATATTGGTGTGGTATATTCAAGATCTACCCACAGGTGGTGTGGTTTAATCATGAGGGCAAAGCCCGAGTGATTAAACAAAGCCAATCATGTCTCTCAACCTGTTAGAGTAAAAAAATCTGGACAAAGCCACAAATAATGTGGGGACAAAGGTCCAAAAATATGGATACTTTTTAAATATTGCTCTTAAAAACTTAAGAAAGTTGATAGAATATCAGGTCTTGCATTAGCATGAATTCTTGAAGGATATAAAGTCTGAAACTCAAATGCTTGTCATTATTTTCTGACTTCAGTCCTCAATGATTTTCCAGTGATTTGCTAGAAAAACACAATTTTATAATGAACAGATGAAAGTTATGTGCCAAAAATCTCAACATTCTGTGAAAATCTAGACAGTTGAGAATTGTGAAGCCAACCATAGGTGTATCTTCAATATACCACACCATGGAGTCATTATTGCAATTACACAATGACATTATTTAAGAAAAAAGTCACTTGCTTTTCTTAAATAATGCCCTTGTATAATGGCACAGTGCTGCTCTTCCACATTTTTCCTGTATCCTGGGGCTTTCTTGATGTACTGCGCATGCATATGGCACTTTCATTCCCATGCTTAAAGAGTACATCAATGCTTTGTAAAGCAAAGAAATATAAATACCTTCACACTGAAAACCTAATACTGGCAGAGATGTTTGTGCTTGGGGTGTAGCTTTAGCAGTATGCATAAATCCAACCATTGACTTGCAAAGCTTATTTTTACTGTTCTAGGTTACAGGGGGTGGATGGGTGGTTGGTTGTCCCAGAACTACATGTCGCTATTTCCTTTACCTACTCAGATACTATCAGCATGCTCCTTTTGGAATGTTAATGCCCAGTCACTGTATAATATTTAATTCAGTATGTGGTAGTAATTTGTTGTTCACTGAAGGAGATGATACTTGTTTTCACAGCATTTAGTTTGAGCCCTTTCTCAGTGCAGCATCTGTTAAAGCATGATAATTCTGTTTGAAGTGAATTTGTATCAACTGCACGCAACTTATAATCATTGGAGGACATAGTTAACCAGAGATCCTTGTTGTATATGTTAAGATGAGATAAAATAATGGCAAAAAGGAGTGGTGGGGGAAATACACATGGCTGAGGAATGCCACTTGTCAAATCTTCCTTAAATGAGGAGGCATCAACAGTCTTTGCCAAACATGCCCTTGAGCTGATTTGCAATCTATCTTACTACATAGGGATCTAAGTTTAAAATTATTAATCTGTTTACAATCTTATCATGTGGTATGGTATCAATTGCATTTCCTAGATAGGAAATGTGAACAGTGTACCCATTGTCCATGACCTATGTAAACTTTTCAAAAAAGTTCATAAGAATGGGGAAACTGTTTCTTAATGTCCTGGTTAATGAGAGCAGTGAGGATATATTCCATGGCTTTGCAGACAATATTATTAAGTTCTTAGGTGTATAATGCTTGCCCTTGGAGGTAGTAGAGGGACAAAGTGACCCCAGCGTGTTTCTTCTGGGATCATGATTTCAGGAGAGAAATGGTTGTTAGGATATAAATAGGACAAACAGTTATATGTAGATAATTCTTAGGAGTGGTGTAAAATTTTCCTTAGTTTTCTAACGTAGCTGAGGAATGAATTATGATAATCCTTATCCTCAGAAACAAACCTATGTTCATGGGAGGCTTTGCCTTCAGTTTCTTGGTGAGGAATTCTATATTCAAAATGTGATGACCACTAGTGGGATGTTATTGAATATGACATTATATTTGGTCCCAGTGAGGACAGCCCTATGATTTCATTTATGTGGATGAGCATAAAGATCCTTGTCTTAGGCAACTGCCCTTCCCTGTTCCATTCTGGGATTAGCATGGGAAAAATTAGTGAATCAGCCATGGCCTGGGATCAGGCTGCAGCTGTGATTGTGCAAACTAAGTCCAGTATATTTAAACCTCTGTATGGATTAAGGACACTTTGATCCACAGAATTCTCATTCAGCCGATCTATGAAACTTTGTTCATACCCAATGTACAAAGTAAAGGTGCCCCAGTCTATGGAGAGGTTATTGATGTCATTAAGAATTAGAGATATAGTCCTAATAGAGATGTTTTCTAAGAATGCTAGGCACTCCCTATGGTCATGTGGGACCATGGAAGGAAACATGTTGTTGTTGTTGTGTCTTTCGGCTTTCGGTTAGGGATTGCCACAGCGGAACTCCGGTCCGCTAATGTTTGGTAGTGGATTTTTACGTGCTGAGTTACCAGCCCTGACGCACAACCTTCAACGAAGGTACACCCATTCACGCATGCCTCCACACAGAAGACGTTCTAGCTGAGAATTGAACGGGACAACGTCTTATTGTGAGGCGACAATGCTACTGCAGCACCACTACCGCGTTCATGGAAGGAAACATGTAATAATCTAAAAACTAAAGGGCCGGCTTAATGTAAGTTGCAGTTCAATGAGCTGACTTGTAAGGTTATCAGGTACTCCTCTGGTAGTGAAGCAATCCTTCACAAACCCTGAGGCACTATCACTTGAATGCATGATTGCTACATAACACATGTGCAGAGCTTCTGCTGTCATTACATTTAAACCATGTCTCACTTACTTCATAGCAAATATAACTTTTGTAAATAATGCTTTCCCAGATAGCCATAGCTAAAGTTGACTGAGCCTTCAGAAATGCAGACAAAGGCTTATCATGTATAAGGAAATAAAGCATAATGCAGTTAATTACAGACATTTCCAAGGATTTGGGATAAAGGGAAACAAACAACTGTGTATTCTTCAAGAAGTTCCTGTTTCAGCCTAATTTGTACCTTAACTCATGACAGATACCCGTTCATTGCAGAGAGTGCTGCTCTTTGGAGAAAGCAGGAATGAAGATGGGCAATCAAATATATTGATTCAGTTAATATTAAATTGTTACTTTATGTATGAAGGTAAAACTGCTTCTGACAGA
Organism: Protopterus annectens; assembly: GCF_019279795.1. Lineage (NCBI taxonomy): Eukaryota > Metazoa > Chordata > Ceratodontiformes > Protopteridae > Protopterus > Protopterus annectens. Next base: position 1,041,181,346 of record NC_056731.1, read on the forward strand.
AACTTTAATATTGTGAAAAATAAGTAAGATTTGACTTAGGAAACTTAAAAATAAATGCTACTATTGAGGAAGTTTAGGAATGCTTGGTTAGCTTTATTGAAATAGAGATATGAGGTCCTGACTATATATCACATATCTTGCATTCATTTAACAGCTTGAACATTTCCAGAGCATGGCTGGGGAGGGAAGTGCAGGAGTTAGGTCTTCATACTACTTTCTGTAGGAGGCATGACTTGCAAGTCTGGGTTACAAAGAGTGCATCTATTTCCCTGTTACAGACAAGAAAGACTTGCAGGGCTATTTGTAGTGTTATGTCACTCACTGGAGGAGTGAGCAAGCATCCTACACTACACCCATTGCAGTCTTCAAAGAAGGCTGCACATAGTGCATGCCTAGGAAGCTGAGGGCATAAAGAGAAATCTCTGGTTCTGAAACATGTACCAGTTCTAGTTCAATACCTGTTTTGCTCACCCTCACTCTTAGGGAAACAAATTGACTGTAAACTCTCACCCCACAGCCAAAAAAATAGGACACCTGAGCAGTCACTGTGAGGATTGATGGCCAGTGGAGACCACATAAATAAAAAAAATCAGAAATTATCCTAGCTGAAAACATGGAACTCTGCTGTATCAGCTGCTTCAATAAACATGTCATTTTATTAACAAGATGCAACTCTGCTGAGAGTAGCAGCCAAGTAGATAATAATGAATGGAAAATATTGGCTTGCCCATCCAGAATGGTACATATGTCTCAAACTCTTAGCAAAAGAATTCTGGACAAACCTAAAATAATGAGGAACACAAATGTTCAAAAAAGGGGTTTTAAATATTGTTCTCAGAAATTTATAAAAATATTAGAATGGCAGGTTTTCTGTTAATATGAATTTTCTCAAGGGTATGAAGTCTGAAACTCAAATGTCTGTCATTATATAGTGACTTCAGTCCTCAGGATTTGCCAAAAAACACACATTTTATGAAGAGACCAAAAATAGGAGGCATGGATCTGGATATTCTATGAAACTGTAGATATTTGAGTGATATGAGGGTAGAGGGAAACCACTCAGCCTCTGTGATATTAACAAGAGAGTGGAGGTCTGGCCTGCTTTATTGTAATCCAGACTGGCAATTCCACCGTGTTATTACTGGAAGTAAAGTAGGCATGTGTGTATGATATACATGTCACCCTTCAAAAACAGTAATTACAAAAGCTTGTGTCACCACTGGAAGGGTTTGGTTGACTGTTTACTATTAACAGGTTCCTTATTAATGCACATCATTAGTAAATACTCAGACATAAAAGCAATTTAAGGCAAGTCATCTGTTGTTCAGAATAAATTGGCAACATAAAGCAAAGCTAACAATCAAGTTAATATGGCAGATAGCTACAGGCTTTTATTAAGAGCCCAGGTTGTACTTAAAAATATCTAAACTACTACTTCCTTTAATCTAATTTTCTAGTCTGCTACATGCATCAGCTACTCCGTTAGAGAACCAATTAGTACACTTCTTAATTCCTATAGAATCTTCTACATAGGTTGTCTGATGATTCTCTAGTACTTTCTGATAACCCCCAAACATTCCCAGAGGCAGTTGTCTCTAAATGCCCTATATGCTTGAATAAGATCTCCTTTTAGATATCTATAAGAAACACTGTACAAGTTCAGATATTTTAGTCTTTTATAATAACTTAAAATTTCACATCAATGGATGCCCTTGGTATATTTCTGCTGTAGTCTTTCCAGTTTACTCATGCTTGTTTTTTTATAGTGTTTCCATATTGTTATTCCGCACTCAAGTCTGGGTATAATGTAACTAAGGAACAATGACTTCATCGTTTTTGATTTCCTAGACTTTATAAATATTTTTATACAGCCTAACTATAACTATCATTAACTAATTGGTTGATATGATTAGAAAAACTCATAGCTGAATCTACCCATATAACCTGGTCCTTAAATGAGTCTACAGTTTTAAGCACTGTGTGCTGTATTAAATATTCACCTTTCAGTTTATGTCTCCCAAATCTCCTATGCTTAATTTTTTATGTATTTATCAGCATATGATTCTCCTGTGCCCAAATGGTAAATTTAGTCAAGTTATTTTGCAGACATGCCTTATCTGTAACACATGTATTCAGTTTACCCATTTTCAGGTTGTCTGCATATAGACTGTAGGACACCTCAGATGAAAAAGTTAGTTCTAAAAGATGCAATCTGAACATGTAAGGGCCTATGACTGAGCCCTTTGAGACATCCTGACTGTAACCAAGGATTTCACCTTTCCAGTTACTGTATGATACTTGCCATGTCCTATTTGTAAGCCATGCAGCCATCCATCTTATCAAGAATATATCAATACCTAGTTGTACTAATTTATTGATCAGTGTTTTGTGTAGGACCCTGTCAAGTGCTGAAATTAAATCTATATAAATTACATCACAGCACACTTTTTCATTCACAGCTGTTATTATATTGTTATAGAACATCATTTTGCAGGTGGTAGCAGATCTGTTTTCAACATATGCATGCTGATATATAGTTTCAAGTCCCAACATATTCAGTTCTGACAATAACTAATCCAATATTACCTTCTCCATTATTTTTCCATAACATGAAAGTAGACTTAAGGGTCTGTATGACTATGGTTGGTTCTAATCCCCTTTCCCTTGAAGAATGTTTTAATAAGTGCATATCTCCAATCTTGAGGAATCTCCCCATATTTATATGACCTAAAGAATAACAGATATAATGGTACCATATGGACTTGCTGAAGTGTTCTCAGGTCATTGTTACTAATTCTGTCTCCTCCCTGCGCTTTCTTTGGATCCAGTTTGCACAGTTCTTTTTAGCAACAAATGGGCTGCCTCCTACTCCAAGAAGAAATGAGTGGGTCAGTTGAGTTTTGGGAAGCTTGGAGATGATAAACACATAGGTTAAAGAGATCTGGCAAGTTTCCCTTCAAAAGTCATTAAAGAGATTCAAAGAAGCTAAAGATAAGTTACCCTGTCCCTGGTGATGAAAATCAGAAATTGCAGCCATGTAAACATTAATTTAAAAATAACTTAAGTTTTATATGTTTTTAGCTAAATATTATGTAGGACAAAGATGGAAACAAAAAGAGGATCTAAGCATTTGATGTAGTCCTGAAATATCCAGAGCCACAATTTCAAGAGGCCTAGGCTGACACAAAACGTAATGAGTGTGTGAGTAAGTAAGAGAAACAGACAGACATTTGAATAAAATATCAAATGGCCACTGAGACAGAATGAGCTTTAAGCGTCATGAATGACTCATGTAACTGTTATGTGTGTATGTCTGTAGCAGCATTCCAGGTGAAATTGATGTGTAAGTGTCGGCAAGAACACAGCCAAGCACTGTGCTATTTCTAGATCCTGGTATGTCAGACAGATATGAGCCATGCATGGTAGAGGTGGCAGCTCATCATCGGTGTCCCCAGCCTCAAGAAATAGCTCTGCCAGCAGTTGCACTGTCATGTCCACGCCCTCAGTCAAATGCCCTGCTGCTACCTGAACATGACTGATGTCTGCTGGATATGCTCTCCTCAAGAGCACACACAGAGCCATGATCTGATGGCTGCCACATCTTGGTCCGGACACCTCAACCACTGATGGAGCAGTAGAAGTAGTGCCACTACAGGAGCATAATCAAGCTCAGTCACATTGGCTAACATCAGATGATATGGCTCACCTATGCCTACATAGATTTTTGTCCCCCTCCCAACAGATGTTCCATCACAGACACCACCCATTCCAATGTGCCATTCATCTGATCCATTGAATTGGCAACATGGTGGAGGCAATCATGTATGTCAGCCTGTGCCACACCTACAAGCATTTCCTTGGAGGCTATATTGGAAAATGTCTGTGCCTCCATGAGGGCTGTAAACATATGTAGAGTGGCACAGAAAGAAACACCAGGATGAGGTAGCGAGTATACATCAGGCCTCCTCTAAGCAACCATAACAACCTTCCTGCATGGACCTTGCCCACACTGAAACCACAGTAACCACACTACCCTGATCAAGTGTTTCACTCTCCATGTGCCCAATATCTGAGGGCTCACTGGAATGGGTTTGTGTAGGCCTATTGGCTCTGTTCAATGAAACTACAGGGGATGGTTGAATGTCAATACCAGTGTCAGATTCAGCCTCTGCACACTTGACTGTCCCTTTGTTTGGCCACCATCATCAGAGTCTGCCAATACTCTGGCATTGGGTTGCAGGAGTCCTACACTTCTATTGTCAGTATCACCTGTGATAAAAAGCAACAAACAAAGGAAAGAAATTAATAGCTACAGCACTACAGTTCAATATATGCTAACAAACTAACACTGATGCCACTACCATAGACAGTACAGCAATGCACACACAGTCCTAACACCTACCTCACACCTACAGATAAAAGAATATTTCTGTGAAATTCTCATTAGTACTGAAATAAAGTCATTAGCTTACCATGGCTGATTACTCCCCATTTGCTAGGGAGGATGGCACTGGAAGAAGTTAAGAAATATTTGAGGACACAATCATCACAATAACAATAACACTAGGAAAAACTTTGGCCTTTATATGTCCACTAACAATACGTTTAACTGAAACTTGGATAACACTTCCATCCAAGCCCATGTGGTTTCATGTAGTTTGTGGTTCTGCATTATAGGTTTCATTATTCTTGTCTTGGCCAATTCATCTTTGGTGTTATGGACTTTTGGTAATGTAAAGTAGACCCACATATATATATATATATATATATATATATATATATATATATATATATATGTGTGTGTGTGTGTGTGTGTGTGTGTGTGTGTGTGTGTGTGTGTGTGTGTGTGTATATATATATACACACACACACACACACACACACACACACACACACACACACACACATATTTTTTTTGTTTGTTTTTGTTTTTTTCCTAGTGACACGAGAGAATCCAGTATATAGCTGAAAAATGCAATCATACCTTATCAAGATCAGTCATCTTCTGTGCAGATAAATCCAAAGTAATAGCAATCTCCTTCTGCTGTATTATTCACCTAAATAAGGCTCCTTTCCTTCAAGTTCCCTAGCTATGCAGTTCCCTTTTTATAGTGTAGAGTCAGGTCTTTGAGCACAGTGAAGATGCAACTGAGGTATGAACTCATTAGAATTGCTAAATCCCTCAGTGATTGTTGCTAATGGATTGCAAATGTGAATGATTACTGGTAGGGAGAAGAAAAACACAATAGCAATTTAGACTCCCTTACCTCCCATGGGTGTGTCAGCCAGGTTACACTTACAAAGCATATAAGCAATTGTATCAAGGTTTTAAATGTTGTTAAGGAGCACACATTTCTCAGTTTCTGTTCAGTGATATCTAACATCTCCTGAATTTGTTGAAAACTGTATATTAATGCCATTTAATATTATCACACACTTTAAAGACAATGATACAAAATGCATTACAGACTGCATGTCTCAAATTACTGCTCAGATAAGAGAACAATGAACACCACATAAAGACAAGACAGAGCTGCATTTCTGCAAACAATAGTCATAAATAATTTTGTGATAACTCATTGCACGTCATCTGAAATTAATACATGTACAGACAACTGAGAATATACAAGTGGCATATGTTTTGTTAATACTGTGGATGATTTTTGACTTGCTTGTATGCACAATGATTTTCATTCCTGCTGCAAAGCTTCTTCTGTGGCAAAGAGGATACATTCATTAGTGCGAGAGTTCAAATCCAGAGCTGTGTAAAAGTCGTTCATGTGTACTAACATTTATTTTGTACTGTATATATGTGTGTGTATATATATATATATATATATATATATATATATATATATATATATATATATATATATATATAGATATATTAATAACTGTATTTGCACAGTGCATGGCTTTGCAGAAACACGGGAAATGGATAAATACAATAAATGTTCTGTAATGTAATTCTATGATAACCAATACATAAACTACCCCTGTGAATCATGTGTGTGTGTGTGTAAAACGCATCTCTAAACACAGTGATCCACACAGTATAAACTGTCTGTAGATCACAGTTTAGGTTTCACATTTGTCATGATGGACAGATTGACAGATGAGATAAGAAACACTGCTCACATACATAAATCAAGTTTAGCTTTGCTTCTCATATTTGCATGTCACTTACCATTGCTTAAACCTGGAATAATGACCCAATCACAAAGTGGACGGATCTCCGGCAGACAGGAGCAGACAATTTCTGTTTCAGAAAGGGTACCTTTTGGCATTTTTTTCTTTCCATCAGGCAAACATGCTAAGCATCATTGCAATGTAGTTATCAACCTTACCTAACATCTGCAGGTCTAGAACACTTGCAGAATGGAAGCAGATAGCAGAAAATTTTAAAACAGATACATTCTAACAAGTATGTTTGGAACCGCGCAAACACTATAACACCATACAAATACTGTGTCATTCAAGGGCGGTTAACACACAGAAGTTAATAATCAATATGAAAATATCCTACATTTTTTTAACTATTCCTGTGGCAGCAGGTATAGGTGTAGGGATACAATACAGATGATCCTAGGTTCAAATACAGGAAATTCTAAATATTTTTACTGCTTTTTTCCATTTTACTTTATTATTTGCAATGGTGATGGACAGATTGACAGACGAGATCAGGCAGGATTCCCAGTGGACTATGATGTTTGCAGATGACATTGTTATCTGTAGTGAGAGTAGGGAACAGGTGGAGGAGACCCTGGAGAGATGGAGCTATGCTCTAGAGAGTAGAAGAATGAAGGTCAGCAGGACTAAGACAGAATATATTTGTGTGTGAATGAGACGGAGGATAGAGGAATGGTGAGGATGCAAGGAGTAGAGGTGGTGAAGGTGGATGAGTTTAAATACTTGGGATTAGTAGTTCAGAGTAATGGTGAGTGTGGAAGAGAGGTGAAGAAGAGAGTACAGGCAGAATGGAGTGGGTGGAGAAGAATGTCAGGAGTGATTTGTGACAGACGAGTACCAGTAAGAGTGAAAGGGAAGGTCTGTAGAGGGTAGTGAGACCAGCTATGTTATATGGGTTAGAGACTGTGGCACTGACAAAAAGGCAGGAGTTTGAGCTGGATGTGGCAGAGTTAAAGATATTAAGATTTGCACTGGGTGTGACAAGGGTGGACAGGATTAGGAATAAGTATATTAGAGGGCCAGCCCAGATAGTTTGGAGACAAAGCCAGATAGGCAAGATTACGTTGGTTTGGATATGTGCTGAGGAGGGATGCTGAGTATATTGGGAAAAAGATGCTAAGGGTGAAGCTACCAGGTAACAGGAAAAGAGGAAGGCCTAAGATAAGGTTTGTGGATGTGGTGAGAGAGGACATGCAGGTGCCACGATGCAGAGGACAGGAAGAAATGGAAACAGATGATTCCCTGTGACGACCCATAATGAGAACAGCCATAAGAAGATGATGACTTTATTTTAAAATTCACATAAAAAATATTACACATTCCTGATTTTATTAAGGGTTATACATATTACATTTTAACAAACTCATAGAAATTATGTGTGTAACTGAATGTATACTGACTGATATGTTTCTGTAATTATAACTGTCCTCTCTGTCCTTGGTTAGTTTTCAAACTTTAATAATAGCCATACACACAGGGATGTATAAACCACAGCCTTGTCAGGTCATGCATATACATGGTTAACTCCTCAGTCTGTCGTGTGTATTTATAGGTAAATAATGAGTATGCCTGAGAAGCAGTTTGTCTGTGGCATGGATGAAAAATCACCATTGTGGAAGAAAAGGTTTTGTCTCTTATGTATAGGTTTCAATCCCATATCTTTGCTTTGAATGTCACGCAAATGTAGTTGGCATAATTTTTCTGGTTTGCACACTACCAATAAATGTGATAAGAGGCATTGTCAGGAAATCATTTTTAACTATTCCTGTTTTCCCTGGCTGAATATGCCTGGTGGTAGAAGGGAAGGTGTCTAATTTAGGGCATAGGGATGGGGTGTTGATGAGTCCAGAATCTTTACTGGACTCTATGTAAAGTGCCACAGACAAGGGCTTTTGCAGGGGGGGCTAAAAGGGCTCCCAGTACAAGTTTGAGGCTTGGAATAGTCTGGCCAAGGTTGTCTCCAGAGTGACTTGAATTCCATGCACTGGATAGCAATGTAGGCATCACTTTATTGATCTGAAAAGGCACAAGAGGGATACACTTAACCAGTGGCTGGATGAGTTCAGGACTGCTGACATCCCACAGTTGTGTAACTATACTGATGTAGATAGAAAGCTGTATATAGGCAAGACTGGTATGCATAATGCTCTTCTGTTGTTCTCTTCTCTTTATTCTACAGCCTATGCAGAGATTATGGTGAATAGAGAGGGCCATGTTGAGTATCTAGATGATAGACTGAAGGAGCGAGGGGTATGTATGCAGCAGAACAGAACTATTATTTTAGCTAACGTTATTTCTTTTCTATACAATTGTAGCAAAGTAAGCATTCATATCCTTACTGTAAAAACAAGCATGCATGCTTCAGTCTGTAGCACAAGCCAACTGTATGAGTCAAGTCTAATACTGTAGTCAAATGTTGTGTTTGAATATAGCAAGTTAAAAATACATATATAATAAAATCCTTTAAAAATGTTGCATAATTTAATTTCAACGAAAGTGCCATAAATGTCCTGCTGTTAACTTAGACTGTATAATTGGAGGAAACATATGTGCAAGGTATTCATATTGCAAGGATTACTTTGAGCAATCCTCAGTTATAGTTTATAGTTGTTAAGAAGTATAGTAAAATGTAAAATTTAAGATAAAATAGTTTATTATTGTGATAATGCATCATATGTCACATACGATGGCACTACTTATATCTCTTTTTTTCTCTTAACCCAACTCATATCTCTCCTTTTTTATTTCTCTATGGGTTGTCAAAATGTTTTCATGTCATCCAGCTCTGACAATTCGCAGATTGTGTTATAGCAAAGCGAGGTAGACCATCTCCCATAGTTCAGCCTGCCCCACTGCACCAGCTACTGCACCAACTCCCAGCACACCAACCTGACAGTACTGCCTCTGCTGCTCCAGCATTACTTGAGTCTTCCACATCAGGAAACACTACCCCGGCAGCTGGTGCTGTGGTAGCCTCCAGGCATACTGGTAGAAGTGGTGATTTTATCACCTGCCAGGAGATTCCAGGGTTGGTACACAGGGTCGTGCACAGCATCATTGGTGCATGCCTATGTCTGAGGGAGAAGCTGCTCTCCCTTATTGTTCATAGGAGAAGACATCAAGCACACTAACAACCAGTGGAGTAAGGGGATGTTGATGACACTCCTGCAGGTAAGGAATTGATTCTCATTGTCCCCATGTTTGATGGACATGGGCATCTGTTGTCCCCTCCCTAACCACAATCATGGTGACCCCCAGCCTGTCATGTGCATCACCGGCTCTGTGTCTTGTCTTCCTTGTTCTGTTTGTTTGCATCTGCTTCCTCACCTATCCTACTTACCTGACCCAGAAATAACTATGTCCCTTATCCAACATTCCTCTCTTACCGAAGTAAAAAAATAAAAGTGGGCACCTGTCCCCCAAAAAAATAATAAATAAATCCCCCCATAGATACTTCTTCACTTTGCACACATGTCGTATTGACACACTTAATTCAGTCCAATTGGCTATACAACATGAGTGTGTTGTTGTCACCATCTTTGTTGATGTGACAGTTCAAACTCTGCTAATATTCTGTACATATTTTTATATGAAGAAGTGGATAGCTATGGTTCTTTTCAACCTTCCCCCTGCACATTCCTATATTGCTTTCCCTTTGCTCTTCCCCCATTTGTCTTCCATTTCACTACTTTCCTATCTACCCTATTTTAACACCTTTAATCTGGTCAAAAAATAGAATCACACACAACACAGATAAGTAAGAAAAAACAATGGGGCACTTCACTTTTTGCCCTCTGTGTTTGTGTGGGTTTGACATTGAGCACCAATGTTGAGTGACAGTGAACGGTTCTTGAAATGGTGTGCTTACCTCTGTCCAATGCTGCTTAAATATGTTGCACTAAGGTAACAAACAGTGAATGTAAAATAAAGAATTACTTCATTACATTAAAAATACATATTTAAAACTATTAGATATACCTGGATTCGAACCCCGTATCATCTGGGCTCCAAAATAAACACATCACTACATTTACACATTCAGCCACACAGTCAACTAAGCAACATGTGTGTTTCATATAATAAGTGCTCAGAACTCTCTTAATTTTATCTCTGAGACAGAGGCTCACATTTGATTGCCACCTAATTATGTGCAAACAGGGAAAGCAGTAGAAATGTGCATCTGACATGTTCAAACGCGCGGTGCTCCATTGAAACTGCCCATCCATTTGGTCTTCACCCCATGAAAGTACATGTAAAAACACAAACAAAGAAAATATACTTTTTAAAAAAAGAAATATATTTACAAGACAGCAATCTGTTACCTCCAGGCATGTACTTCAAACTTGGTCTCTCAGTACTTGATCACAAAATGATTAGCTACACTACAGAAGTAAATTACAAATGCTTTCTTATATGTCATGCACATCTTTATAATGACAATACACATTCAAAATTTCCAGTACCTGTGGTAATGTGGACAGCAGTTTGCAAATCATTTGCAAACCTGTCTTTTTAAGCTATGCCTGCACATTTGAAAAACAACAGCAAATGCTACACTTTGCACACTCAGCAATGTGGTAACATGCAGTTCTTTAGTATCCTGACAGTTGTACATGGCTAGCTATCCATTTTAGACAGGACTCACAACATCCAGTGCTGAAGTAATCTGAAATAAATTGTACTGGAACCTTGTATATGTCAGACATGTGCCATGTCACTTGCATTAAATACTGAGCTCTGTAGTCTGTGTACTTGGTAGGGATTCTAATCTCACTGCAGTGAACTGGTGTGTGTGTGTGTGTGTGTGTGTGTGTGTGTGTGTGTGTGTGTGTGTGTGTGTGTGTGTGTGTGTGTGTGTGTGTGTGTGTAGACAGAAGAGCATAATTATGTATCCTGCAGTCACCACTATAATCCCATGGAGTAGCAAAGTATTGTCAGTTGAACAGGCCTACACATCCATTTCATTCAGGCCTCCCAGTATCCAATGTTGATGTAATCAACAATAAGTTATGCTGCAATCTTTTATATAAGTCAGACTTGTGCTGGGGTATTTGCTTTAAGTACTTGATTCTCTAGGCTGTGTAGTTAGGTAGGGGTTCTAATCTCACTGCATTCAATTGGTGTGTGTTCATTTATTCACTTGATTGACATTAGAGAAAGTGTTTTACTCCAACATGTGGAATACTGCTATAGCCAAATTCTTATCAACAGACTCTACTGATGTCATCTGCTGTGGCTCTCAAGCATGCCCTGTTAATGTCACAGGTTCAATTAATATCCCTAGAGTGAGTGACTGGTGTGCCATTAGATTTGTTGATGTGCAGCATTTCCATCAGGGCAGGGTCAGATCCTAGCCTGTAGGCCAGGCACAAGTCACCTCTCAGCAGGTTCCCTATTGCTTTGTCGACACCTTAGGTTGTTGAATACGTATTCAATAATACCTAAGCGTCAAATGCTTAAAATAGCAAATGGTAACATCATTGAATTCTTTCCTCGGGAAAGACTTTGTGTGGCCGTTCTCGGGGATTTGCCCTTTCCCCAATGTAGAGCAGTCCCAGAGTTGGTATATTTAGTTGGGGGGGGTGTGGGGGGCAAAGCCCCACACTATTTTTGGGTGTGTTTGTTTATTTTGTTTGCGAACAGCCAAGTGAATTCTTTCCCTAGGAAAGAATTTGAAGATTTGGCTGTTTGATGTTTTTAGCTTTTGACGCTTAGGTATTAATGAATTTGGATTTGACAACCTAAGCTATCGATGTTATGATATAGACACTCTCAGCAGCAGCCTATATGATACAGTGCCAATGCCAATGCTTTCATTCATTTCATGTACATCATGGCATCATTTGTAGGCCCTGCATTTTCCTGTTGAGAAACACCTGTTGTTTCTCCAATGGCTGCAAGTGTCAGTTGATGCAAATGCAAAAGGGATCATTGTATTCTATTAGTTGTCTGATGATAGTTGAGTACAGTGGTGTTATAGCATCCTCAGACATGGATGTTATGCCCTGACTTATGAAATGCAGGATGTAGAAGGCTTTCCTTACCACTGTGGAACCATGGTGGTCAAAGTTCAGATTGCTATCTACCTGTGTTCTGAGCTCTTGTACCCATGGGTTTGAGTTTGGCAGGCAGGGGTGTTAGCAATACTCTAATTAGAGGGGAATTCCACTTTGAAAAAAGGTAATAATAATGGTACTTTATTGCATATAGGTTTAGACCGTGTGGCTTGAGAACTAATCATTTGTCTGTGTCAGCCCCTCCTGTAATATAACATCATTGGGGGCTCAATGATTACACCCAAGTTGCAATCATCAGCAAACTTGGTAAGTCAAAGACTATCTAATTAGCCTGGACTTCTGAGAAATAGATTCTGAAAAGTAAAGGGCCTAGCACAAATCCTTATGGCACTCCACTGGTGATGGTTCTACTGGCAGAGGTTGTCACCAACTTTGATAGTATGTATTCTCTCAGTGATACAATTGCCTAACTATCTAGTAATATAAGGGTTAATCTCCAGCTGGAAGAGTTTATCAACGAGCATTGAACATTCCTACATGACCAGGATACTTCTTTTTTTAGTAAGTCTGTCAAGTGATGCAGCAATCTGGGGCATAACTGATATGAATTTGCCACAGAAATGCATCATCCTTAGGGCTTGATGTTGCCAGGTAGCAAAGGTTGGAGTTTTTAGCTCTGCTATTGCTCTCATGACCCTGCTTGAATCTGATCTGATTGTTTGTCTTAAATAATTATCATAGATGAGTCTTTAATTGTCTAGAGCATTGCGTCCAATTTCACATCATGTATTTATTTATCTGGATCAAATAATATAATGTCATACCTCTCAACCTCTTAGAGCAAGAAATCTGGACAAAGCCATTATTAAAATTGGGGCAAAGGCCCAAAAATAGGGAAAATGTTTAAATATTGCTCTTACAAACTTAGAAAGTTGATAGAAGAACAGGTTTTCCATTAGCATTCATTTTCTGAAGGATATGAAGTCTGAAACTAAATCTCTATCATTATTTTGTAACTTCAGTCTTTAATGATTTACCACTATTTTGCCAGAAAACCACAATTTTATGAAAAACAGATCAAAAATATGAGGCCAAAATCTGGACAAGCTGCAAAAATCTGTACAGTTGAGAGGTATGCAGAACATCACCATGACAACAGCTTCATGGCATCAAAAGATTGTTCACCTCATGTTGTAATACTCCTGGTTATGATGCTTTAGCAAATGTCAGAGTAAAACCTTGCAAATGGAGGAATGAAAGCTGTCAGCTTTTGGCTATCTTTCTGAACACATATCAGCTAAATCCCATTTGAAGCATATAATGTGGAGAACACATTCACAACAACTGGCTTAGACACAATATTACCTAAGGCTGATAGAGTGCATTTCTATCTGATGGGTGCATCATTTACATTTTCTGAATGTACTATTATTTTTAATGGCTGCAGCCACAGGAGATTACCAATCATCTGGTTCAGTTATGTTTCCAATCATTCCAAGTGCTTGCGTTCATTGTACTCCTGTCTCTACCTGAAACTACACAGGAAATTGTAAAATTCAGGTTGTAGTCAAGGCATAAGAGACATACCCTGAGTTTAACTTTATCTTTACTGGTTGACAGTTAATCACACCAACTTCAACAAACAAAATAACATTATTCTTGTTTATTCTGACAATTGGCCTTAATTCAAATGCCAACGATCTTTTGAGCATTCTATTTATGTATGTGCATTTCATCACATAAATCCAGAGCTCATATCTGTACCACCTCCTCTCAGATATGGCTAAAATTCTACAAATGGACTTGAGCTTGTCTGCATACCTACACATATCTGTTTCTGCTTCATGTATCTGGGAAGCTTTGAGTTGTTTCTGTAAGTAAGCATATGATATCACAGTAACATTACCCTTGTGCCAGTCTTAGAGCTTACTGGGGTTCCTTGAATTCTGTGTTTGATTTAACAGTCCAGTTCAATGTTTGGCACAGCAGTCACTTAACCCAGAAAAATGCTTTCTGATTAGCTTTTTTCAGTTTTATGCTCAAAAACTATTTCTTTCACTAACTTAGTTTTACAAATGACTACGAAAATGTCCCCTCTTGCTGTATTTCTTATACCTTCAGCCATATAAAGTTCAGTGCCCTGACACAGCATGCACGCAGTCACATCTTATCTCATGGCATTGCGAGTTTTGCCTTCACTCTGCTTCTCAAGCCTATGCTTACATTGGTCAGAGTCATGCTTTTAATAAGTTTGCCTTTTTTTTGCATTTAATTTCACACAATATTCTTATTAACATGTTAGCTGTTTACTCATTCAGCCTCTCTGGGAGTCTGAATTGCTTTTTCCAAAGTTCAGTTGACTTCTGTTTATTCCTTTTGAGGCACTTCAGTGTCAACCAGCCCAGTTACAATTTTGCTTCCAATTTGCTCATCTTTACTTTAATCAAACTCCCAATTTTCAGACAGTTTATAAAAGTGCCAGTTGATATCTTCAACAGATTATCCTTTATAGGTTCATAGGTTCATAGGTAGGTACTATTTTATTGGCCCTAGAGCCTATATAAGTCTAGCCAAAAAGATACTCTGGCTTTCACCACCCAAGAAAAAAATTATTTTCCTGTGCCCCTGTCTAGCAGAGCCACAGAAGTGATCCCCAGGGTGAATTTCCTATTTCCCATCCAATCATCAAAAGTTTTCTTGAAGAGTGCTAATGAGGAGCTCTGTTTGACATAGATAGGTAGTCTGTTGCAGAGTATGGGAAGTCTGGGACAGGAGTATATCCCTCCAGCATGTTTTATTTATTGTGGTGACAAGGTTTAGGCCCCTACAGCATGTAGCTTGGATGGATTGGGATTTCTTTAAGTGGAGCATGTTCAACAGCTCTGGGTTTGACATAGCTCTGTATGTTAGGCAGAGATTGCCTCTGAGTAGGCGATATGCGACAGAGTAAAGTTGGAGTTTTTTGAGACGGTCTGCGTAGGGCATCTGTTTGAGGCCAGTAATCCTCTTTGTGAGGTATTTCTGTGGCCTTTCCAGTTGTTGTAGATGTCTTGTGAGGTACATACCAAAAGGGGCATTGTACTCTTTAATGGGTCTAATGAGTGATGAGTAGAGGGGAACAATGACCTCTTTATTTTTGGATGAGAAACCTTTTGTGATGTGGTGTGCCATGTAGAAGGATTTCCTGACCACTGTTGTGATGTGATTATCAAAGGAGAGACTACTGTCCACCTGTGTCCCAAGGTCTCTTATCACACTTTCAGTGTTAAGTAGACTACAACCTATGTGGTAGTTCATGGGTACAGAGTTTTTACCAAAGGGGATGATAATGCACTTTTTGGCATTAAGCTTCAGGCCATGGCTGTGACACCAGGCATCTGTCTCAGTGAGGCCCTTTTTTTAGGATGTCCACATTGTTAGGAGTTTTGATTGTGGCTCCTAGTTTGCAGTCATCTGCAAACTTTGTTAGCCAAAGACCTTCTGTGTTAGCCTGTACTTCAGAGAAGTAGACACCAAACAGGCGAGGACCCAGGACTGAACCCTGTGGTACTCCACTTGTCACTGTTCTGAAGTCAGATATGGAGTCTGCTACTTTCACAGTGTGGGTTCTGTCCATGAGCCAGTTGGCATGCCATCTTGTGACATAGGGATTTATATCTAGTTTAGTGAGTTTATCTATAATTCCAGAGTGAGGAATGGTGTTGAAAGCCTTAGCGAGATCTAGCTAGGCTGTGTGAATCAGGTTTAGGAGACATGATCTTCCTTTTTACAAACCTGAACTGGGTGGGGTCCAGAGTTTGGAGATTAACAATGACTTAGTTTATGAGTTCCATGATGATAAGTTCCATGGTCTTGCAGACCAGGCTCGTCAGGCTAATGGGTTGGTAGTTCCCAGGGTCCGTCATGGCTCCCCCTTTGTGGAGTGGGATAATCATCGCGGTGCACCATTCAGTGGGCACAAAGCCTGAGGTGAGGCTATGACTGAACATGGTACTTAGGTGGGGTGCCAGTTCGTTCTGTAGTTCATGTAGAACACAGCCTGGGATATTGTCAGGTCCCATGGATGCTGTGTTCTTGGCTTTGGAGAGTGTGTTTTTTACCTGTGCAGCCATGATTACAGGAACTAAACATTCTTCCAGTATACAGATGGTCCCTCTAGCAGACAAGGGGGGGGGGGTAAAGATAGCACTGAACCTATCTACCAGGATGTTGGCAATATCAGTTGGTTCTGTACATTTAGTGCCATTGTGCTGTAACTCAGAGCAGATCTGAGTGCTGCCATTGAGATTCTTGACATATCTATAGAATGCTTTGTGGTTGTCTGTAGTGGCAATTTTATATTCGTAACTAGCTTTAGAGGATTTTATGAGGGATCTCAGCTTCTTACTGAGGCTGACCAGGGAGTTACTCCAGTCATGGGATTTTACTCATTTTTGCAAGTTTCTTTTTTCTGTTGTAGAGTTTGCTTATGGCAGACGACCACCAGATCGGCTTTCTTCTTTTGGAGGATAGCATCTTGGTTCTGTTAGGAATAGCACGAGCCATGCACTCGTGTAAGTGCTTATAAAGTGCATTTGTGTAGGATTCAGCAGTCGTACCTCTATTGCCCATCTGCATGGGTGTCATGAAGTTTGCCACTTCTGTCTTAAGAAGTGTAAATTTGGCTTTGGATAAATTTTTTATGGTGGTTTCCCTAATGGGGGATGAGGACGGGATGTGGATGTCTAGGGTGATTAACTTGTGGTTGGATCTGACCAACGAGGTATTGACCTCTGGTGTGGAACACCGGTCACCCATGTTGGTAATGACCAGGTCTAGGATATTGCTGTTCCTGGTGGGGGTGTGAATAAGTTGATCCAAGGCGCTGGAATTTATGAATTCCAGAAAACATTGAGCAAAAGTGTTGGTACATGAGTAGTTTTCCCAGTTAATGGTAGGGTAGTTGAAATCACCCATTATTAGGGTGTTGGGTTGTATCCTAATATTTTCCAGTGTATGAAGAAATGAGGAATGGGGATCCTGGGGCATGGTGGGGGGTCTGTAGCAAGCTACAGTTTGGAATGCGGTCTTGCCCAGAGTTAGTTGCACTTGGATAATCTCAGATGCATTATGCTGTGCAACTAGCCTGGAGGTGTGGATATCCTTAATGAATATGGACATGTCTCTGCCTTTATTGCTTTGGTCTGGGATAGGTGGCCGAAAAGTGTGGTATGAATTATAGCCTGGTAATGCAGGGGTGCTCTCTGGAGCTTTGAACCAGGTCTCTGTCACTGCACAGATATCGATGTTCTCCATTTTAAGGAGTGCATCGAATGAGTGCATTTTGAGGTTTAGACTTCTAGCATTGAGTAGCATTACCCTCAGATTTTACTTGCTTGTACCTGTTATGGTGGTGAATTTGTCATTTGAACCTCACCTAAAAAAGGCACTATAGGGGTGGCAAGTACCTTAGCCAGTATCCGGAATCCCAAGGGTGACAGGTGCAGGCCATCTCTGGCAAAGTATCGTGGTCTGTCGATCATGTCATCCCAGGCAGACAAATACTGGATCCCCTTAGAATGTCACCAGAAGCTTAGCCAATTGGTGAAATCAATCATTGTGTCCTTGTACTGTGGTATTATGCTTGGTGATGGCAGGATGCTACTCAGGACTAGGGTCATGCCTGCTTGGGCTACAAGATCGGAGATCTCCTTCATGTCTCTTTTTATGTAGTCTAGGGAGGTATGTCTCAGGTCATTTACACCAACATGGACAATGACAGAGTCATATTCATACTTGTTGTGGAATGACCAGAGTGCGTGCTTTATGTGGTGGATCCTGGCACCCGACAGGCAGCTGACAGTAACTTTCTCCTTGTTTAGCCTGGTGAGTGGAATATCAGTGTGCCTGACTATAGAGTGACCTACGACTAGAATATTGGGTACATTGTTATGCTTTATCGGCTGTGGTTGAGTGGCATACTGAGTTTATGGGCTATGTGTCATTTGGGTTATGTTGGAGGGTGGAGTTTGCTTGCATTTCTGCTTTGGAGGTCCCTGTTGCTTGGGCAAGTTTTTATTGAGACCCTCTGTGAATGTAGGTGTGTGTTTTGTGTTTCTATGTCTGTGTTTTGGTGGTGTAGGTTTTGATGGACTATGTGATGAGTGTGGTGTGGTGCAAGTGTTTACCTTCTCCTCTTGACTGTCTAGTCCAGTCTTGGGTGAAGAGAGCTTTGCTTCCAGTTTGGCTATATAAGCGCATCTCTCACAGGTTGTAGTGTTGGGTGGTAGGAAGAGAGGGTTGTCTGTGTACATGAGGCAATTGCTGCATTGCCCCAAGATGCCCAGATTCATCAGGTAGACAGGAGAAAACACCGGGAGCTGACTCTTACACATGCCTGGATAGGTGCTTATTTAGTAAGTACTAAAAACTGTTTTCCTCTAGAGAAGTGAGCAAAGATGAGTGTTGTAGTAATTTGTAGCTTATTTAGTGCTTACAACGAGTTCTGAACAAGTGCTGAGCTCAAATAAACAGATTTGAGTGCTGAAACAAAAAAACTGGATAGTTCGAAAAAACAAAATTAAGGTAGAAGGCTTCCCTCCAACACAGAAAGGCTTTGGGGCTAAGAAGCTTACAAATAGTCCTAGACATAGCACGTCTGTATGTGGACTAGACTACTTACAGGAAAAGCAGGAAACAAGCTTATTAATGTTTTTTTTCCTTCCCAAATGCTCTCTTTGTACACAGTAGGAGTTCCTGAAATCAGAATATGACCTCACTGCACTCATTTGAGTGTGCAAATGAGATCGGCCCAGAAGGAGTATCCAAATGCAAATTTACAAGGAGGTGTGCAATTTCAAAGCCACCAAGATTAACACCAAAGCAAGAACAGGGATGGGGGGTAAGAACTAACTGTAGAGACACAGAGCCACAATTTTCAGTTCAATTAATATTCAGTGAGAAACAAAAATAAATAAAATGTAGTACTATATGTAAAAGTGCAGATAAAAGTGTACTTAAATTAGCTTATACAAAAACATCTTGAAAATATCTGTGAAAGCATTCTCTTTAATGAATTATACTTCTTTTCATAGCAGAAAATGTTCATTGAGTTTATTTATGGCTCACTTCCATCCACACCCCCTTTTCCCATTTTTGCACATGGGGTCAGGGTGTCATTTCAACAGTGATGATCATCTAGAGCCAAGGGTTACATCAACAAGTGGATAGCCTTGCCACCATAGTTCATCCACACTACACACTCACACCTATGGCCAATGTAGAGCGTTCAATCCACCTACTGCATGTTTTTGGAATGTGGAAGAAAACCACTGCAAACATGGGGGGGGCATACAGACTAAGCATAGAAGACACCCCAGCCAAAAAATGATCCAGGGAACCTCTTGCTGTGAGGCGACAAAACTAACTACTGGGCCACTGTGCCACCATATTTTCACCCGCAGAAGTGAAAATTAACTCTAAATACATATAATGTCTTTGCTCATCCCTTAAAGTATTTACCTTTATTTCTTCAGTTTCTTTATTTGAAATATTGGGAATCTCTGCCTCTATGATGTCTATGTGAAAGGTGTCATGAAGCTGAATGCTTTGGGTAGGTTAAACTTGTCCTTGTTTGGTAAATGTTAAGTTATTTAGGGCTAAATGGCTGATATTTTGTGAGACAATCATTGTATGATGTAAAATGGTTATTATTCTTTAAAAACTGCTTCATGTTTGCTTGATGGTGGTCACTCGTTTGTTTGGCCCAGTTTTGTGGCCTAAAACTTATTTTAATTTTTTTTTATATAACATGTCACGTGTCATGACATGCATCAGAGGTTTTTCAGTTATCTTGTTCAGTGTTGTTAAGAATGTCAACAGAAAATAGCATATGAAATAAAACAGCAACTTTAAGAAATAAAATGGCAGCAATGCCAAAAGACTGTTAACAGCTTAAATCCATGTCTCCATTTACACAACGACTAGAACATTAGACATAATACATTATGCAAGCGCTTAGTTCAAATTATAGCAGTACAATATAGTTTAACAGTATATACAGGTAAAAGCTCTTTAGTCTTTCTGTTATCAAAGTTAACATTTTAAATTATTTTACCACTTTATTTTCATTTTTACCCATTGTCCTAGAAGACATTTGATGCATTGTAGCTTTTCATGTTCTTATTCATCGCAGTTAGATAACATATGGAATTTTGTATCAACTTGACAACTTTATCGTGGTTAGTACAACCATATGAAACCAGACACATGAAAGCAGTGCAGATCGCTGATACTCTGGAGTCAGACATATGCCTTTTCAAGGGAAACTGTATATAGTTGCACAGAGGATGTAATGGGATCCTATCTCACCTCATTCATAACAGATGGGTTCGGAGCTGATCCGTCGGCTCCGACTCGGCCACTATACTAGAACGAAGTCTCTCATTGGCTGGGCTACCCCTTATCCCACAATGCACCACGCCTGCTTCCCCAGATCTCGTTTGCCGCTTTTCAAGACGGACGTGGTCTCGACTTGGCTGGAGCTAAGTGATTTTCTTGACCTTTTGGTCGTTTTTACTTAGGGTTTCTGTCAGGAATCTCTTAAACAGCTGTTTTAACAGCTTTGTGAGTGTTTGTATTGAGTTTGGAGAAAATTTGTATTTTATTGTTTCTCGCGCTTCTGTGGACTGGGCAAGGCACGTTTTAAGTTAAGTTTTTCCCTTATTAATGGTGACAGAGTTAGTTTTGGGCTAGATCCATTTTTTAAGTTAGAGGGCTTTAGCCCACGTAGTTTCCCTTTCTGTTATTTCACTGTTGTGGTGGGCTAAGCCCATTTAAGTTAGAGGGCTTCAGCCCATATTTCAGTACTGCCCTTTGTGTTATTGCTAGTCACCTGTGCTTTCTTGTCAAAATGTCTAAGGAGCAACAAAAGTCGGGTTTTAAGAAGTGTGCAAAATGTAATTATAAGATGTCTCTTACAGATAGCCATGCTATCTGTGTGTACTGCCTAGACCCTAAACATTTACAGGATTCTTGTAGTGTATGTCGCGCTTTCTCCTCCAGGGTTCTCCAGGAGAGGAAAAATAAGTTGATACTCAGGGGTCTGGTTAAGCCTTCTTTTGAAGAAGCTTTGGCTTCTTCTCCAGCTTCCAAAAAGAAGAGATCGTCGGTTCCGACCAGTCCGTCGGGCCCGACATCTAAAAAGCATAGATTGTCAGCTCCGACCAGTCCGTCGGATCCAAAAACTAAGAAACAAGGCTCAACTTCTTCTTCCTCGGCTCCAATGGATTCGGAGCCAGTGGCTGAAGAGTCTGCCTCGGTGCTTCTCTCCTCAGCTCCATTGGTTTCGGAGCCGCAGGTTAGTGCATCAAGAGGCCATTCACCTGTCTCGGCTCCATTGATCTCGGAGCCGATGGAGGTTTTCGGCTCAGATTCTTCCCCCTTGGCTCCGAAGCTGCCTTCGGCGCCGACACTGCTGCAGTCGGCTCCAGTCTCGGCTCAGACAGTGTTGGAACCTTTTCAGAGCCGATCTCCTGCCTTATCGGAGCCAAGGCAGATGTCTTCTTGGCCCCAATCTGTTTCCTCCAAATCCTCTAGGCTATCTGATTCGGATTTGGATAGGGTTATCCAGAGGCTGTTCCAGTCCCCAGTTTTTACCAAAATGATCTCAGCTCCAGCCCACGCAGCTTCAGAGCCCACTCCACATCCCATACATTTGATTCCTCCTCCAACCCCCTTGGAGCCGTTGGAGTTGGTGCAGGTGGATCGGAGCGGAATCGTCCAGTCGGAGCTGGGACCCCCTCGGAGTTCCTCTGCTCCGACTTTCATTCCTACCCTGTCCTCGGTGTCAGGGTTTGGTACCGGGTCTTCCTCGGCAGGGGCCGAGGGCAACACTGTAGAGCTCGACTCTTCGATGCCCAGTCTTCCCGTCAGAGCATCTGCCACAGGCATTCCGGGTACCTCCGTGGTCTCTCAGCAAGTGCCCTCTGCAGAGTCTGGAGGTCCTGCTTTTGAGGCCATGAGGAGTGTGCTGGCCATGACTTTGCCGGTTCAGCAGGTTTCTACCCCACCATCCCAAGTTCTGGGTACTGGTGCCTCTGGAGAAATTCTTTCCCACGACAGTGGGGCCCTGGGGCCTGAGGATACCCCCTTGGGGGGGTTCCCTTCTTCCGGGGGGTCCTTCCGAATCTGCTTTGGATGAACCCCCAAGGAAGAAACTGTGCAAGAGGAAGCACGTTGATTCCCAGGATGAATCCGTCACTTCAGATACTGACCTCGAGGATGCGGAAGGGTCCCCTAAATCATCCTCGGATGACATCTCTTTCTCGGATATCCTTGAGATCTTGAGACAGAGAGGCGGTTGGCAATCCAAAGCCCCTTCCGCTGAGGAGTCAGTTTTCCTCAAGGACTTTGGGGCCCAGCCCTCCTCCTCCTGGGTGTCTCCACCCTTCGACGAATTATTGGACTTAATCTCTCGAAGGGTATGGGAGCATCCTGACACAGCGGAACCGGTGCCCACCAGGCCCAATAAGTTTCTTTCAGCTCCTCCCCACAAAGAATTCCTCTCTAAAGGTGCTGTAGTTGATGCTATGGTGGTGGCATCTGCCACTCAGAAGGATGTGGCAGAGGCTTCAACGTCTATTCATCCTCCTAATAAGGATTCTAGGAGCATGGATAGGTACGGGAAGCATACCCTTTCTTCAGCGACCTTTACCATGCGGTCCCTGAACTATCTTTGTCATTTTACAAGGCTCCAAAGGGAACTCCTCAAGGAGTTAGGAGAGTCCCTTGTGGGTAACCTTCCTGAGGCGTTAGCTCAGACTGTAGGCACCCAGATGACTACCCTGAACTCTATTGTCAACTCGTCCATGAGGCTCATCTCCTATGCAGCCGAAGGGGCAAGTAGAGCAGCGGGCACAGGAGTGGCTCTTAGGAGACAGGCCTGGTTACGCTTGTGTACATTCATGGAGGCCTTTAAGTCTTCCTTCGTCAATGCCCCCTTTGATGGGTCTTCTTTGTTTGGACCCAAGGTGAAGGACACTCTTACTTGGTGCGAGCAGGAGGGTAAGACCTTGATTGCCGTTGGGGCCCATTTTTCTGCTCCCTCTAGACCTTATCCCAAGGCTCAGAGAGGAGGGAAAATGTGGTTCAGAAAATCCCAAAAGTTTTTCTCTACTCCACCGAGTGATCCCCCCTCCAGAGGCGGGGGGGGACTCAGGAAGACGCCATCCTAGAGGTGGCAGAGGCCCCCGTAACTCTGGAGACCGCAAATCCTTTCGTGGTTCCTCCAATCCTCAATGTCCCTAGGATGTGGCCCGGCTGTGCTTCTCCGGAGCCAGTCAGGGGTCGTTTTGTGAAACACCCACAGGCTTGGGATTCAATAACCAAGGATCAGTGGGTGCTTCGCATTGTAACCGGAGGTTACCTCATTCCCTTTTTCAAGCTCCCTCCTCCTACAAGGAGAATCCCGGACATGCCACCCAGTCAATGGGATCTGGCATCCGTAGAAGTTTCAAAGCTGCTAAAAAAAGGGGTCATCCAGCCCATCCCCGCTGACCAGATCAGATCAGGAACTTACTCAAGGCTATTTTTGGTGCCAAAAAAGACAGGGGACGTAAGGCCCATTTTGGACCTCAGCCTTTTGAATCGTTTTGTGAAGAAGTCCAAGTTCCAGATGGTCACCCTTCAGTCCATTCTCCCGTTATTGGAGAAGGATGTCTGGATGTGCTTCATAGACCTCAAGGACGCTTACTATCACATATTGATACGTCAGGAGTCCAGGAGTCATTTGCGCTTCCGCCTAGGATCCAGTCATTTCCAGTTTCGTGCACTGCCCTTTGGTCTCACCACAGCCCCCAGGGTGTTTACCAAATGTCTGGCTGTAGTGATAGCTCACTTGAGAAGTCTCGGATTCCAAGTGTTTCCTTATCTCGACGACTGGCTCCTCACTGCCACCTCCAAGCATCTACTGATTCGAGTGTTGAGGGCCACAGTAACTTTGGGTCTCTCGCTAGGAATCTCTTTCAATTGGAAAAAATCTGTGCTGCGGCCATCTCAGCATATCACCTTTATAGGTGCAGAGTTAGGCACAAAAAGTATGCGGGCATTTTTTCCATCAGAGAGAATTCAGGTTCTACAATCTCAGGTCCAAAATTTGTTACCCAAATCTCGAGTTCCTGCCAGACAGATTCTTCAGTTATTGGGTACGATGGCTGCAACCCTCCTCCTAGTACCGTTAGCCAGACTGCACATGCGAGTGCTGCAATGGCTGTTATCGGTTCAGTGGTCATACCAAGAACTTCCCTTGGATCACCTAATTCTGATTATGGAGAGTTGCCGTCGAAATCTCCGTTGGTTTCTATGTCGGTCCAACCTGGACAGGGGGTGTCCTTTCGCTCTTCAGCCTCCTGTTGCCACAGTGACCACGGACGCCTCCCAGATAGGGTGGGGGGGTCATAATCTGGACAGGACTGTCCAAGGCACTTGGCAGGATTGCGAAGCGCACCTTCACATCAATGTCCTGGATATGAGAGCAGTGCTTCTGGTTTTACAAGCACTTCATCATGCTCTCTCCCAGGGTACTATTGCAATTCTATCCGACAACATGTCGGTAGTTTGGCACATAAACAAGCAGGGCGGAACCAGGTCCTACCCCCTTTGCAGCGAGGCCATGAGAGTATGGCACTGGGCCATAGCCTCTCGACATTTCTTAGTAGCCACGCACATTCCGGGGAAAGCCAATGTGATTGCAGACAGGCTCAGCAGGACTCTCCTGTTGCCCCACGAGTGGTCCCTCAACAACATAGTGGCTGCGTTGATCTTTGCCAAATGGGGTCTCCCTTGTTGCGACTTGTTTGCCAGCCCCAACAATGCAAAGTGCAGAGAGTTCTTCACTCTGACGCCCTCTCAGGGACAGTCTCCAAGGGACGCTCTAGCCCACACTTGGCCTCCGGGTCTACTTTATGCCTTCCCTCCGATTCCCCTTCTCCCGAGGGTGATTCAGAAGGCTCTCCATGTCGGGTGCGACATGATTTTGGTCGCCCCACATTGGCCCCGTCAGGTTTGGTTCCCGTTTCTTCAGAAGTATGCGGCACAGGACCCTTGGATCCTGGACCCAGTACCGGATCTGTTATCCAATCCATTGGGACTCCTGCATCCGTCCCTCTGGTCGCTGCGACTGGCTGCTTAGTTACTCCACTTCCATCCTTAGTTAGAGATCTCTCTCTTTCTTCGGAAGTAATGCATATCTTGTCTTCTTCCCACAAGTCGTCTACCGTTAAGCTGTATTCCAGCAAATGGAAAAGGTTTTGTTGTTGGGCACAACAGCGAGGCGTTGATCCTCTTACAGCCTCAGTTCCGCAGGTCTTGGAATTTCTGGATTTCTTATTTCATTCTGGCTCTTCAGTCTCCACACTTAAAGTTCAACTGGCGGCTATATCTAATTTTCATGTCGCTGTAGATCCCTCTTTAATGGCTAACAGACTTTGCAAGTCCTTTCTTAGGGGAGCCTGGCTCCTCAGGCCTCCTGTGGCTCATCCCGTGCCCCCTTGGGACTTAAATTTGGTTCTGGCCTCCTTAACTGCCCATCCCTTTGAGCCGGTAGCCACTTGTGATATCAAATTCCTGTCGTGGAAAACGGCTTTTCTAGTGGCTATTACTTCTGCTAAGTGTGTTTCAGAGCTTCAGGCTCTCTGTTCTTCCCCTCCGTATTTGATCTTTCACAAATACAGAGTTTCCCTTAGATTGAATCCATCCTTTTTGCCTAAGGTAGCATCCCCTTTATGCATTCAGCAATCTTTGGAGCTTCCAGTTTTCTTTCCTAATTTTTCCAGTAGAGCAGAATATACCTTTCACCAGTTGGATGTTCACAGGCAACTGTGTTTTTACTTGGCTAGGACCACTCAGACTAGAAAATCTGACCAACTGTCTGTCATTGTCTAAGCAAAATTACCTTTTCTGTGCCTTGCTTCCTTTAACAAAGAATGCTACTAGACAGTGTCTGCTCATTACAGAGACATACAAGAATGATATGCATAGCTTACCAAGCAATAAAACCCTTCAGCTTTGCAAGCAGAGCTTCATAATGAGGAGAAGGGTGTAATAATACTTTCATCAGATGTAAAGCTGGGAATTGCTGTTCGAAGGGTGTTGTGTACATAGCTAATTGCATCAAATGCAATGCACACTATATTGGGAAAACTGAAAGACAATTAAAGAAACGCATATATGAACATACATATAGAATACAGAAATGTGATAGTAAAAACGCATTATATAGACATGTTATGGAACAAGGGATAGATCATAGTTTCATTTTTGCTATTGTAGATCAGATCCCTATTACACCTACTGGAGGCAATTGGAAGATGGAGTTAGCAGCAAGTGAGAGTAGATGGCAGATTTTGACAGACTCTACTAGAAAACCAGGTCTTAATGACTTTGTGAGTATTAAACCCTTTTTAGCCTTATTATGAGTAAGCACATACATTCATTATAAAGAGAGATATAATTATGTTATACTGACCTTTTACATCTACAATATCTACACATACAGTTGACATGTACATCTATATCTCAAGAATTTGGTTGGATTACAGTTGAACATAACTTCCTATATGCCCTATTATTCTTACTCTCCCACAGTAGTTTGATTTTCCTATATGTATAGTGTAGTAGACATCTCGATATCTAGGTTGCAATATTATGTTGTCATTAGGTACGGCATTCTTGTACCATGCGTAGAATTTATGATCGAATAGGGAAAGTATGGTTAATGATTTGTAATTCAAATATTGATTAATGTTGTGAACTATATGTAATGGATTTCTCCATATTTTTTAATAAGGATACTTATGTATTTTAATTAGGAATATATTTTCTCAACATTTTCATTACATATTTTTAATTTATATAAATGTATAGTTTATACATTTTTAAAGTGCATATAGTAGTTTTAGATAGAATAGAATGTAATAGAGAGGATAGGTTAGGATGAGCCATATATGTACTTTATACACGCTACATCATGGTTGTTTGCATTTGAATTTTATTTTTATAGCCAACATGCTTGAAGTGTTTAGACCATGAAAGTATATGTGAATTTTCCTGTATAGATGGTAATACACCCTTAAATATTTTGGCGGCATACAGGATGATTATTCAATTAAGTGAGTAGCTGACTGTGTATAAAAGTTAGACCATATAGGCATAACATTGTTCTGAGGAAGGCTGTTATTTACAGCTGAAAGCGCTTAACCTGTTTGAGACGTGTTTAATCTAGAATAAAAAGTTTTTTACTGCATCCAAGTTTCAGCAGTGGTCTTTCTGGTCACCGTCCAGATACTACACTTGGTTGTACTGAGTAGTGTATTGTTAATGTCATAATGAAGGCAGGCTAGCACAGCCAAAGCAATACATGCAGTATATTGCTGCATAGCTGCAGTTCATTCATGTCAAGCAACAATAGGGCAGAATAGTAGTCGCCAGACAGTCCACTATGGGTTTGTACAGTAAAATGGCAACCGCAAACTGGGTAAACAGGAAAGTAAGGATGGGGATAACAGCAAGCTACCCCGTTCACCATAAAAATGCTGATGAGAACAGGTAAATAGAAAAATAAGAAAAGAGGGAAGAGCAAGAAGCGAAAAAAAGCAAGAACAAGGATAAGGTTTGAAAAGTAAGAAAAGTAGAGGCAAACAAAGAGTAATGCTTATTTTTTAGAAGGGGAATATAACCTTTTGTTAAATTAAAAAAAAAGAAGGTAAAATGAGGAATTCAATGATGAAGAGCTATGGGTGGGATAAAGGGACATAGGCAGGTAGCATTGGCAAAAAGAAAAAATAGAGCAGAAACTTGCACAGACAGGGTTTTATATACCAAGAAGCTAGGTCGAAGAGGGGATGGTCATACACACACGTAAGGTGGAACACAGGTAATGAGGCGGGTTAGATAATAACTTAGTATTGGGAAATGATGGACGACGGAAAGAAACATCAAATGAGAACGGAATGGCTGGATGCTGCATCAGTCCAGATGACACAAATCCAGCACCACACACTCTTAGGTGGCCTATATTATGGGCCAGCTAGTTCCTCTGAGGCCTGAAGAATGATGCCTACCAGTAGCACAACTATAAAATTCATGACAGAATGCTTTACTCATTGCCAGTATGGAAATTTATTTCCCAGTGCATCTTAGCAGCCAGCAGCAGTCTCAAACATTTACAGTGGAGACCAGGGTAGAACACACCAGTGCACATTCAGAGGAGTGTGTCTTCTAAGTTAACTCCAACAGGACAGTTACCATCCCCCTATCAGGAGGCATGCCTGATGTCAACTAGTCAATCAGCCTGAGGTAAGCATGGCCTCACCTCTTCCTCCTTTTCTACAACTACACCTGCAGAAGGATAATACAATGGAAAATACTTAGACATATAAGATACAAAGTCACGGTTGTACACTGGATTGGCACAGATTTCATAAACATTCCACTCCCAGTTAAAACATTCTCATCTAATGCAGTACCCAGTCATGTTCGCCTATCATTCCTCCATGAACAGAAAACAAAAAATGTACTCATAAATGTACATGTACAACAGTTAAGAGAGTAGAACACAATAGCATTGAAGAACTGCTTATAATACAGTTCAGGCTCAATCTCCTGAACTTCTACCCCCTACTAATGATGCATTCCAGGGTAGTACTACCTAAATACCCTGTACCAGTGTTGGCACTAATCACTAGAATGGTGATGACAGTGGGATCAGTCATTATCCTAGCTAGCTTGTGACAGACATCTACCTTCTGCCTTAGGTCTTTATACTGTGCCAGCAGAAAATCCCTGTAGTTCTGTGCAGGATACATGTGAAAACACTGCTCTTTTTGGCAAACAATGCTGCTGTCTTGGATTTCACAATGCCATATGTAGCAATGACCATTCACTCAGGTCTGCTAAAAGAGTAAAATGGTAGCCCTGTGTGGGTATGCATGACATGCACTTTATGGATCAGGCATCATACAACTTATCAGTGCAACGTGGCACTACTGTATCCTCCTAACAGCACAAAGCAGTACTAAGTATGGATGTATTGTTATACTTCAGCATTATGAGAATAAGCATGCCTTATACATGAGCATTCTGGTCAAATGACGTATAGCTATCACCATGATATACACATCTACTGCCAGCATGTTTGATATCACAATGCGCTACTACAGAGATACATACAAAGGGTCAGTAGTATAATTGCTATTATAAAGCCTGAGCTCTTGTTAGTGCAATATTAAGCATCAGTGCCATTTTATGCAACAGCAGTCATTACCATACCACTGTGGAATAGTGGAATTTCCCTAAAAATTCTGTAGACTTTGAGTCCTCCCTCATAAAATACTTCAGCAAGCTCAACAAGCCCTGTGGTGCTATTGTACGCATATGTAAATGCAAACCCATGACACTGGCATGACCCTGCATGTAGGTGTAGGGAGAGGATGACAACCATGTACAGCAAAAATGATATTAGGGACATGCGATAAGGGGGAAGGGGCTCCAGTGACATAACCTGAGGGATGGCTACCCTATGTAAATGCGGAGGAGGTTAAGCATACTACTAAATGCAGCTGATGGACAGGTGCACAAGTGGAGGAGGCAGTGATCATAGGTAAACATCCCACAGCATATCAGACACACTGACTGAATGACTGACATAAATGTGTGCAGGTAGATGTATTGCCACTGTAGGGAGGAAATGACTAGAAAACTTCATAACCTAGAAGGATGAAGTGTTTCTGCATGCCACCACACACTTGTCCTTAAGTTGACCTAATTTTCATAGACCGAACATGCACCACATGTACTCAATGGAAGACCAACCTCTCTAGACTGACCACTTCTATAAGTTGCATCTTGACCACTTGGACTGTGACACACAATATAAATTTATGCTCTATAACTTGACCAGTTGAGTTTACTCTACACCAATGGGTAGAAGGTGTGGGCTTTGCCCCTTAGTAGTATTATTTTTTCTTTAGTAGTTTAAGTTCTTTTTTCATGTTTTATTATTAACACATGTTGGATTAGACCTAATTTCATATTGTTTATCACGTGTTCGTGAAGATTTATTCAATGTGAAGGACTGGTCTGAACTGTAGGTACATCCTGCAATTACTGAAAAATGTTACAGTTAATTGAGACATCATAATGGCCCAAGGAAAGAACTCAAAGAGCTGACATTGAAGGAAAAGGTTGATCTTCTATATTTTGTGGAAAACAGCAGCCAAAGAAAGAAAGCAGAACATTTTGATGTTGGCAAGACCGCAGTTAGTAACATTCAAAAACATAAACATGAGTTCTTGGAGAGATGTGGTAAGGAAAATGAAGACCTACAGCAGAAAAGGAGAATAACCTCCCTCTATGAAGTCAATAAAGCCACATTAAGCTGGTTCAAACAAATGAAGCCAGTTAAATCCCGAATCTCCGGGGCGATGATCCAAGAAGTTGCTAAAGAATTTGCACAGGAACTCGGGGTGTCAGACTTCCAAGCATTAGGTGGTTGGCTCGAGAAATTTAAACTGTAACATAAGATCTCCCAGAATGTCTTGTGTGGTGAATCCAATTAAGTTCCAGTAGAAGTTGTGGAAGAGTTCATCAAAATGTTGCCAGACTTTGCCAAAGGCTTCAAAGATGATGATATCTTTAACAGTGATGAGTGCGGACTCTTTTTTCAAGGCAATGCCTGACAGGAGTCTCATCATGAAAGGTGACAAATGTAAGAGCAGAAAACTTTCCATAGAACATTTCAGAGTTCGTCTTTTTGCTTGCTCAACCGGAGAGAAACTAAATCCATTGGTATATCGGCAAAGCCATGCACATTCAAGAACCTGAAGCCCGAGGACCTCCCAGTCACTTGGAGATCAAAGAAATGTGCATGGATGACTGTTGCCCTATTTGAGGAGTGGGTAAGGGGTATCAACTGAGAAATGAAGAAAAATAAATGGTCCATTCTACTGATAGTAGACAACTGTCCTGGCCACCCGCAAGTGAATCATCTCAAAAACGTGACATTGAAATTTCTGCCTCCAATCACGACCTCAAAAATCCAACCTCTTGACCAAGGCATCATCAAAATATTTAAAATGCACTACCTAGCCTACCTCCTGCAGTGGGTCATTACTAAAACACAAACCTGTGGTCCGTCTATGGAAGCAACTTCATCTGCTGCGTCAGTTAACGCTCTGGATGCTGTCCTCTGGGTCAGTCCTGCTTGGAATAAAATTCAACCCAGAAATGATATAGAAGTGTTTCAAGAAAACTGGATTTGTCACAATCCAAAATCATGATGTTTTGGCCCTATCAGACAGTCCACCTCCCATGGCAGAATTCGAAGGAGTAGATTTTGAAGGTTTTGTTGCAATGGATGATGAGGTGGCAACCTGTAATGAACCTGACCCAGAAGCAATTTTCCAAGCTATATTGACCAAAGTACAGACCAGCGTAAAGCAGCTGATGAAGTGGAAAAAGCAAGTGAGGATAACACAGAAATTGCAGAGACTCCAAAAGAAGAATATGTCAGGTATCTGATAATGCAGTTGAAGTAATTTGCTGTGGAAAAATGCCCAGTTATGCTAAGCGCTGAGAGTGCTTTTTTCATTTACCTTTGTAATAAGATTAAGAAACAAACCAAGATTGACTCTTTTTTCAGATAGAATGCTTAAACCATGAAAAAACAATAAATGTATTGATTCTGTATGATACTCTATGTGTGATTTTACTGTGTTTTGATTATGTATGATTTCATATGATATTCTCTAATAAAAGCTGTACAGGAAAGTAAAGTACATGTACATATCAGTACAGTAAGCCTAGTTCCTTATGTTGACCACCTCCATTACAGTCCCTTGGGTGATCATCTTACAGAGTTCTACTGTATGCATGCATATACATACATATATATATATATATATATATATATATATATATATATATATATATATATGCTAAATGCCAAAAAATGCATAGTAATCCCATTTGGGAAAAACAAAGTACCTACAAACTACCACATAGATGGGAATCCACTAGTACAGAAGAAGTAATTAGGGACCTGGGTACCCAAGTAGATAGCATGCTCTCCTTTGATAACCACATAGCCAAAACAGTCAGGAAATCCTTCTGTGTGGGATACCTGATCACAAAGGGTTTCTCATCCAGATCCAAGGAGGTGATTGTGCCCCTTTATTCCTCACTCATTAGGCCCATAATAGAGTACAATGCCCCATTTGGGATGTACCTCACTAGACACCTGCAACAACTAGAAAGACCACAGAAGTACCTCACTAAGAGGATTAAGGGCCTTAAACAATTACTCTATGAAGCACGACTAAAAAAGCTCTAGCTCTTCTCAGTCGCTTACCATCTTCTCAGAGGTGACCTATGTGTGACCTATAGGGCCATGTCAAACCCTGAACTAATGGACATGCTTCACCTCAAAAAAATGAGATCCCTCAGAATCACTCATTCTAGCGACTTGAACCTATGTACAACAATAAATGGGACATGCTGGAGGGATAGATTCCTGTCCCAGCGACTCCCCTCACTCTGGAATAGAATCCCAATCCATATTCGACAGAGCTCCTCTCTGACCCTTTTCAAGAGAAATCTTGATGAGTGGATGGGTAATCATAAGTTCTACCCTGGGATCACTTCAGGAGCCCTGTTGACAGAGGCCCAGGTTACTAATCTAACGGGGAGGTGAAAACCATCACTCTGTGGCTAGGCTTATAAATGCCCATGGGCAGATAGTCTAGTACTTACCTATGAACCTATGAACTATATCTATATATATATATATATATATATATATATATATATATATATATATATATATATATATATATATATATATATAATCTGCATAAGAAGTCAAACAAAAAAGGCAGCTGTAAGATATGACATACATGGAAAAAAATCTCTTTCCTAGACAGAGCTGTGCTGCCTCAGCTGACAGCCCATGACACTCCCCTGGCTGGTGTCCCCCAGCACTAACTTGAAATAACAAAATAAAAAAGGGTCATTCTCTGTTCTAGGTGCCATGTCATACTGATCTGGTACTCCTTCCTGGAGTGTTACATCAACTCTGATCTGGAGCTCCTTCATGGAGCATCATGTCAACTCTGTTAAGTCCTGATATTGACATGAAAATCAAAAGAAAAGTGTACCTTCGCTGATCTGGATTCCATATCATCTCTAATCTGGTGTACCTCACAAGAGTTGTGTCATCTCTGATGTGGTGCTCCTCCCTGGAGCATAACATCATCTACATAATGCCCCCATGTCAATGTGCAGAGTAAATAATGAAAAGAAGAAGTCTATTCTCTGAGCTCATGATCATGGCCCCCAAACACCTTGTACCTGGGTAGCTGCCTCCTTTCAACCTACCCTGGTTACCATTCTGCCCCCGCCCATATATAAATCTTGAAGGAATATGAGAACAATCAGAGTTAGTATTACTAACAGTTTCAGATAATATAATCTTAAGGTCTTTAGATACTGAACTGAAGTCATTCCTGTTTTCACTCTAGTTGACCCCACTGATGTCAATGCAGGTGTTACCATAATATAATTTCCTAAAGTCATACTTTCTATGTCTCATAGCTGATAACACATTATAACATCTGATGGCAAAACTTAGTTAGATGTTGCTATTGATGGCCTAAGTCTTACACTCTTATCTAGTCCCTCGAAATTAATTACGATAACGTCCAAGATATTACATGCCCTAGTAGGCGTTTTAACCAGTTGAAAAAAATCCATATTGACAGACCTCTTACATTACATTTGAAGACGAATTCCAATTATTACAGTCAGTATAAGGGTAAATTTCATCATAACATTTCTTAAACAAAGATGGAAAGAGGTTTGAAAGAAAGTACTTTGGAGGTTTAGGCCAGTGATTTATGTCAAGTAGTTGTTAGTCTCAATGAAAGACACCTCCATATGGTGTACTTGAAGATGATGGATGTTGATAAAACAAAAATAGTATTTTTGACTAGTTTTCAGAATAATTCTCTTGGTGTTCAAAAAATGGTGCAGATACCCCTAACCCAATCAGATGTGAAATATGAAATATGGCAAAGAAAGCATCACTTTAGTTAAGCATGTGTCTTGGTATGAACAAGAACAAGCTCTATTGCTGTCATACCCTTCAACCTCTTAAAGCAAGAAATCTGGACAAAGCAATAAATAGTGGGACAAAGGTCCAAAAACGGGCATTTAATGTTGTCTTAAAAACTTAAAAAGTTGATAGAATGGCAGAATATTCATTAGCTTGAATTTTTCTGAAGGGTATGAAGTCTGAAACTCAAATGTCTGTCATTAGTTTCTTACTTCAGTCTTTAATGATTTGTCACTAATATTCCAGAAAGCCACAATTTTTTGAAAAATGGACCAAAAATATGAGGCAAAAATCTGATTGTTGAGTCTTTCGGCTTTTCCCGGTTAGGGGTCGCCACAGCGGAACTCCGGTCTGCTAATGATTGGTAGTTGATTTTTATATGTCGAGTTACCAGCCCTGATGCACAACCTTCAAAGAAGGTACGCCCATTCATGCATGTCTCCACGCAGAAGACGCTCTAGCTGAGAATTGAACCGGACAGCGTCTTACTGTTAGGTGACAATGCTACCGCAGCACCACCACCGCAAAAATCTGATTAATCTGCAAAAATCTGTACAGTTGAGAGGTACTGTCATAATGGTCATTCTGGCCAAGTTATACTTCATTCTGTTGTCCATAATATTTATATCTTTACTATTCAGAGGGTACATTATCAAAACAAACATGGTGCATGTCAACAAAACTGGTAAAAATTAAACATAAAATAACTTTTCTTGCAGTATTTAATGTATTCTTATCAGAAGGAATGTTAGTGATCATCAGTGCAGAAAACAGAGCTACCATTGCACTTGATGGGATGGAATGCCTTAGTTCTGCTAATTAAGTGATTTTTGCAAGCCTGGAGGAGGTGAGTGAGGAATGAAAAAAATAGGTGTTGCCAATGTAGTGAATCATGCTGCTTCCCACTCTCTATGATGAGTGAGTCAGCAATAGCCACACCCATCTTCTCCTGGGGTTTATATTATTTTGTTGAACTGTCATTTTAGTGAATACCTATTTATCAAACCCTATTGAGCGAAAGTTGACTTCAACGAATGATCGTTTCAGTGAACTTTCGCAGAGAGAAAGAAACTAGTTGGCCATTATTGGGAGTATGTCCTTTTCCACACTGTAGTGCAATCTTGGAGTTTCTTCTTCAATAACTCCCCTGATTGCATATCTCAATACTGTTTTTATTTCTGAATGTTTCTCAAATTTATGCCTAATGTATTAATGTTTTATCTCTACTCTGTATAATTGTCTTGTAGTTATAGCATCTACTTAATTCTGTCTATATCACAGCTTTTCTCCCCATCTTTGAATGTTTTCTCAAATTCAAGCCTAAATGTATTAATTTTATCTCTACTCTGTATAATTATCTTGTAGTTATTGTATGTACCTAATTTTGTCTATATTGGAGCTTTTCTCCCCAGGACTCCATTGAAAACGGGTTATTTTGGCCCAATGGACTATCCTGGTAAACCAACTGCAAATAAATAAATAAATAAATAAATAAATATTGGGGGGCGGGGGGGTGAAGCCCTCCACTTAGCTGAGTTTATGACTTTGTAGTTTTTTTTTTTTTTGTCCTGTTGGTAGATGGCCTACTAGTGTTTTTCTCTGTGTGAAACTTTGCTAAAATGATCATTCGTTGACGTCAGCTTTCACTCAATAGGGATCGATAAATAGGTATTTGCTAAAATGGCACTTACTAAGTGAAATAGACCCCCCCCCTCTCCTGCCTAGTTCCTGCAGTGCCTGTGGTGCAAGTCAGATACTGGTAACCTGAGGTGCCTCTGCACCATGGAGATGGGTCAGGCAGAAAACAACTATTCTTACTATATCAGATGTGAGATTCCAATCTATCTACCTGAGTTATTGCTATATCTTTGAAAGAATGCAAGCCTTACTGCTTGCAAAGCTAGGATAATTACTGACTGTTGAATGAACTCTAGACTGACTCCTTTCAATTTGCATGACAAACTGTGTGAGAAAAGTACAGTTTTGTACCTACCATAAATGTAGATGTTCGAGGATCTACATTGCTGCAGTCATAACCTGTGGGTAGTCCGCTGTCCTCGATCGGCCCGAATACCAAAGAGCTGGGCTGGCGTCGGTCATTGTCGCCTGGAGCTGACGTCAGTATGTAGTAGTACTTAAGTGCATGACCGACGCCATATCCTCAGTCTTTCTTGCCCCAGATGTCAGAAGGCCTAAGAATGAAAGAAGGCCAGAGCCAAAATAGTAAACACCCAACCACAAACTATAGAGGGGAAGGAGGGAGGGATAATTGGACTGCAGCAATGTAGATCCTCGAACATCTACATTTATGGTAGGTACAAAACTGTACTATGTTCTTCGTCTCACATTGCTGCAGTCATAACCTGTGGGTAGAATCCCAAAGCAAAGGAAAAGGGAGGCTGGCAAACTAAGTAGCATTAGGAGCTGCTAACATGCCCTGTAAAACTGCAGTGGCAAACCCAGCCCTGGACTTGGAATAAAGAGGGAGATGGTAATGCTTAGTAAAAGTGTGTACTGAACTCCAAGTAGCTGCCTCCAAAATATCCTTAGTAGCTACCCCCCTCAAAAAGCAGTAGATGTGGCAGTAGCCCTAGTAGAATGAGGCCTGAACCCAGCAGGAACATCCTTCCCATGATGAGAATAACAAAAGCAATACATTGACCAATCCACTTAGAAATAGTCTGCTTTGAAACAGCCTTCCCTTGTGAACCCAAAGCAAAAGAAACAAATAACTGTTGACTCTGTCTGAACTCTTTAGTTCTGCTCAAATAATAACGTAACTGTCTGTGGATATCCAAAGAATGCAAGACTTTTTCCCCCTTATTTTGGGGATCAGCATAAAAAGTAGGCAAATGAATAGACTGGTTCAAGGCCACATTAGAAATCACTTTAGGCATAAAAGTAGGGTTAGTTCGCAAAGAAACTCTATCCTTATGGAATATCAGAAAGGGTTCAACTGCCATGAGTGCCTGCAATTCAGATACCCTCCTAGTAGAAGTAATGGCCAACAAAAAAGCAGTCTTCCAGGACAAAAACTTCAATTCAGACAAAGCTGCAGGTTCAAAAGGAGGTAAAGTAAGCTTCTCCAACACAAAATTGAGATCCCAGGAAGGAGTAGGAGCTCTACGTGGGGGTCTTATATTCTTTGCCCCTCTAAGAAATTGTTTGAACAAAGGGTGAGAAAATAAAGGAGGGTCACAATCATAGTGAGCAGAAATGGCTGCAGCATGAACCTTCACAGAAGAGAATGACAAACCCTTGTCCAGTAATTCAGTAAGATACTGCAGTGCAAAACTCAAATTAGGCACTGAAACATCAAAGCCCTTTGCTGTGCTCCAAAGAAAAAATCTCTTCCATTTATCAGCATAAACTTTTCTAGTACTAGGCCGCCTGGCTTCCAAAATGACATCTAAAACCTGTTGAGGAAGCTGAGACCCCACCGGCTCCATTACAGAATACACCAGGCTGTTAGATGCAGGGACTGCACCCGAACATTGAGAAAATGATTGTTTGACTGGGACAACAAATGAGGAACCTGTGGCAAAGGCCAAGGAGGCTCCTGAATTAAACTCCTCAGCAGAGGATACCAATGCTGACGAGGCCAATCTGGTGCTATTAGAATCATGCAAGGCTTGTCCCTCCTGGCTTTCAAGAGTACCTTGGGAAGAAGAGGCAGAGGGGGAAAAGCATAAACGTGAAGGTTGTTCCAACTGAAAGATAGAGCATCCACTTACCAAGCATTTGGGTGGAACAACTTTGTGCAAAATTTTTGCAGTTGGAAATTCAGTGGAGAAGCGAACAGATCTATGTCTGGAGCTCCCCAAGCCACGGTCAACTGTTTGAATACCTGAGGGTCCAGTTTCCACTCGTGGGGATCCACAATTTGCCTGCTCAATACATCTGCTAGGGAGTTCTGTGCTCCTGGCAGAAATCGTGCTTGAAGATTGATGTGCAAACTCAGAGCAGTCTCCCACAAAATCATTGCTTGTCTGCAAAGAGGGTAGGAATGGGTTCCCCCCTGCTTGTTGATGTACCACATGACTGTTGTGTTGTCTGTTTAAATCAACACCTGTCCTGGCTGAAGTAGGTCCTTGAAGGCTATCAAGGCAAATTGGACTGCTAACATCTCCTTCATGTTGATATGCAAATGTAGTCGTTTGGGAGGCCACGTGTCTTGTATCCATTTTCCATTGAAGTGTGCTCCCCAAGCCAAGTCCGAGGCATCCTTCATTAGGATCTGACTCGCCTCTGGTCGGATCACAGAGAGTCCCTTGTTTAGGTGACATTCCTGAGCCCACCACAAGAATTCCTTCTGGATGCAAGGTATAATCCGAATGACAGTGTCCAAACCGTGGCAGTGTTGAGTCCACACACTTTTGAGATACCATTGTATCTTCCTCATATGCAGTTTGGCATTGGGAAGTACTAGAATGCAAGATGCCATGAACCCCAAGGCTTGAAGGACTGTCCTTGCAGTCAGCCTGGACATTACTGATAACTGCTGGAAGTACAGATGAAGAGTTCTTTGTTTGTCCGGGGTCAGAAATGCCATCTGAGAAGCTGTATTCAGTCTCACACCCAGAAAGCACATGTCCTGAGAGGGCACTAGACTGGACTTTATTTCGTTCACAGAATACCCTAGGCACCTTAAAACTGCCATTACATACTGGAGATGTTGTAGTAAGTTGTCCTTGTTTTGAGCAAGAATCAGGCAATCGTCCAGATAAGGATAAATTTGTATTCCTCTCTGTCTGAGGAAGGCCATCACAGGAGCCAGAACTTTTGTGAATACCCTGGGCGCAGTAGATAAACCAAAGGGCAATGCAGAGAACTGATAATGAGAAGTACCAGCTCGGAATCTCAGGAATCTCCTGCAGCTGGTTCTGATAGGGATGTGAAGATAGGCCTCTTTGAGATCCAGGGTTACCATCCAGTGATCTTTGCCTAGCATAGGCAGGAGTTGTTATAATGTTAACATCTTGAACTTTGGAATGTCTAGGTAGGTATTGAGAATGGACAAATCCAGAATTGGCCTCCAAGTGTTTCCTTTCTTTGGCACTAGGAAAAGGCGGGAATAAAACCTAGGCCTACTTCTGACGGAGGGACCACCTGAATTGCCCCCATCTGCAAAAGTAAAGAAATTTGCTCCTGAGCCTCCATCCTTTGCTGAGGAGGCACATCCGGCATGCCTTTGAAAGGAGGAAAGGTGTGAAAATAAAACTTGTACCCGTGATTTATTATATCCAACACCCATTTGTCCTGGGTGACCAAATGCCAGTTTTGTTTGAAAAGTCCCAACTTTCCTCCTAGAGGAGCTGCCAGTAAAGAAGGGTCTGGCAGCGGAAGATACAGGTCATTGGGTCTGTTTACGAAAGAGCTGACCCCTGCCCTCACCAGAAGACTGTGCAGGAGAACTCCAAGTCCTAGGTCTGAAAGAACCCTGAGTGTGGGCTCTGCCTCTACCACGTCTAGACCTGCCCTTAGACTGATAATCCGAAGAAGGATAAGACCATCCTCTAGCGGGTCAATTCCTACTAAACTTAGGGGGCTGCACCTGCATAAAATCCTTGACCGCCTGCATAGACTTAGCCTTATCTTCCATCTTTTTCAAAACTGATTCCACAGGAGGACCAAAAAGTACTTCCGATTGAAGAGGAGCATCCAAAATCCGAGCCTTAACATGCTCTGACAAATTTTGATCCTTAAGCCAGGCATGTCTACGAATAACTGAACCTGTAGCAGCCACCCTGGATGTAGCCTGAAGAGCATCGAAACCACACTGTAAAGAATGCTTGCCAACTTGATCTGATGCATGAACCAACTCCTGGAGCTCCTTACACTCTATACCCTCAGATAAAGCATCCACCTTAGATTTCAATTGACCCAACAAAAATTCTGATACTTCAGCATATGAAATTGGCAATTCAACGCCCTCATAGCTAACGTAGATGAGGTGTACACTTTTTTCCCCCACCTATCTAAAGCTCTAGAATCTTTATCCAAAGGAACTGGATTCTTAACCACAGAAGCCCTAATACCCTTCGAACCTTGAATAATAGTTTCCGGATCAGCTCTAGGACTTTTGTACAAATATTTATGTGCTTCTGGAACTCTATAATATCTGTCCGGCTTAACAGGGGCAGGAGGCAAAGAATCAGGATTAAGGGAAGATTCAGAAACAACATCCTGAACAACATCTAAGACAGGAGGAATAGCCAAGTGCCTATGCTGTGGTAGAAACAAAAATTCCCTAAGCCTCTTCCGAGAATCTGAAAAATCCTGGCCTTCCCACTTAAAATGTTCCCTCATGGAATGTAAAGTCTCAGAAAAAGAAAAATCCTCTGGAGGAGAAGCAGAAGGACAGGAATCCTCTGCATCCGAGTCTGAATAAGAAGGGAAATCCTGAATTTCCTCAGCTGAGGAATCAGAGTAGTCAGAGGAATGATCCATTTCCTCTAAATCTGCCTCCACCCTAGGCCTTTTCTCTGGGGGGGGCATAGAACCCCTGATCAAAGTAATCAAGTCCTCCGCCATTTTCAACATATGTTTTTTAGGAACAGGGGCTGAAAAGCTAGAACCTTGACCAGGGCCAACAAGACAAGGTTTGGCCTTAGCATGGCCTTTAGTCACTGAAGTAGAAGGCCTAATAACCTTCTGTAAGGATGGAACTACAGACACCTGAGAAGCACCCTCAGCTGGGCCTAAATCCTGAGAGGCCAACTCCTGCAAAAGAAAAGGTTCCCCCTGGGATTCAGCCGAATCCTCGGCAGGATCCACAGATTCAACCGGAGGCTCCGTAGAACCGGCGTCCGCAACGGACGACTCTTCCGGTTTAGACTTCACAGATTTATCTTTACGCTTTTTAGCGGTAGCGGGCGTCGGAGGATCCGACGGCATGTTATAGTTACACCTTTTACCAAAAACAAGTCTGGCACAGTCTAATCTCCTTTTAATGGTGCACTTATTAAATCTAGCACAAAAGCGACACCCGACCAGGTCGTGCTCATGCCCCAAGCAAGGAATACAGAAAGAGTGATAATCCCTATGAGGTATCTGTTTCCCACAAGAAATGCAATTATTAACTTTTTCTGACATCCGGAAACTGAGGCAAGAAAAAGACAAAGATTTCCACAACGGGGTACTTAGCCCAACTTGGTCTTCGCTCTGAAACTCGAAAAAAGACAATTTCAGAACGCCGAACGGCACTCGCAAATGCTGCTTCTGCTTCGGACCACGCGGCAAGAAAGACTGAGGATATGGCGTCGGTCATGCGCTTAAGTACTACTATGTACTGACGTCAGCTCCAGGTGACAATGACTGACGCCAGCCCAGCTCTTTGGTATTCGGGCCGATCGAGGACAGCGGACTACCCACAGGTTATGACTGCAGCAATGTGAGACGAAGAACATCACATACATGCATATTGCTGTATCGGGTTTCCTCTGACAAAAGTGGTCTTTGTGGTAGTGAGAAGGGTTGCTTTGAGAATACATTTTCTGTAGGTGAATTTTATATGAAGTAAAAATGTGTGCATATTACAACTGCAGCCACTGTGTTCTTCTAAACACTAGCAAGGATCTAGTGAACTGATAAAGGTCTACAACAAAAGAGTGCACTCACTGACCAACACCTCCTATGGACCAACACCTGCAAAGCCTTAAACAAGAGATATCCAATATAGCAAGTCAACTTTCCATCTCTCTGGTAGTCCGAAAGAAAATATACCACCCACCGAAAAAATCAGTGCAGAGGATGATATGGAGGCTTATTTATTAGCACTCAGTAGGGCACAGTTAGAAAAGATTGTACCCAAGTTGAAAGGACAAGCATGCTATGTATATACCTCTAACCAGGGTGCACTAAAAGAATATGTGGACTTTGAAGATGGTGACGAACAACTCTATCAGATATTAAGACTGGAAATTTTGGTTAGGTCTGGGGGCTTTATGAGTAGTACAGACCTTAAATCTCACGTGAACATTCAGTACTGATAGAAAAATAAGGTCACAAACTGCTGATTTAGATCATATTTTGAAACTGTAACCAGCATTACATATGAATAATGTAAGTACAATTGAACAAATTTTGGATGTAGATGAATTTAAAGGGCATTCACTTCCATATTTAAAATGAGTATATCACAGTCATCCCATGCCTGTTGAACAGCTTATTGTTCTAGATGAATATTTGTTGTTAGCAGAAACTGCAACCTCAGACTTAGACTTGCAAGTGTCAAAAGCTAGTAGTAGGGCTACAATGAGTACATTTCTTTGCCTGAAAAAAAATGTTAAAACTTGAGTTTTTTTTCATGTTCTGGAAAGAATTTGATATAATAAACAATCAATTATTGGTTCTAGTGTCTTAAAGAAAACTTCTGATAAAGCTGCAAAATAACATTTAGTGTGGTCATTTAAGAAGGGATATGACATAAGGTCTAATGAATTTTTTTCTAGCCTAATATTATAAAATACATCAAAACTTCTGTGCAGTTTGTCTAAAATGTTAAAGGACAGCACAAGACTCAGGGATTAGCAGCTCCATGCTGCAGTAGATGCCTCGTTTAAGAGAATAACAATGACAGTGCAGACCCACTTGTAAAATCAGTAAGAGACATTGATGTATAGTGGTAATCACAGAATATGCAACAAATTTTCCTGAGGTAATACCTTTATGAACAGTTAATGTAACATCCATAGCTAAATCACCATCACTTCTTTGTTCAAGGGTAGGAATTCCCTAAGGAATTCTCAATGACCAAGGTACTCTGTTCATGTCCAGAATAATTAATGACACTGGAAAATAATAAAAATTGAAGGGAGAAATATCATCTTTTTGGTCCGAGTGAAGTACCCCAAGTCACAAATGGATTTATGCCTTTTGAACTGCTAGAGAGAAACATTATTTAAGTTCACTTGATATAAAAAAAGAAACAAGTCAGGAGTAAAACATTCCCTTTAAAAATGTGATAGAGCATTTTACAGACTTCTAGGATAGGTGAAGAAGTTTAACGGCTATACAAAAACAGCACAGGTGCGCTAAGAGACACAATGGATAGCATAAAATAAAAATGCTCAACTCAAGAGAATACAAATAAGGATATAAATATCTTATGTTAGAGCCACTGCTGAATAAATCTTCTTGGAAAGTTTAGAGGGCCTTTTAAAATTGTAAAAAAAGTCAGTGAAGTAAATCAATGGATGAGGGAAATCAGGAAAAGGGAAAGTAAAAACTATTCTGCCATGTAAATGCTTTGAAACCTTGAGGTATAAACTGAGTTTCTATGGTAAGTGCATTTACCAAGGAAGATAAGACACCATTATTTTCCTGGAATCCAAATTGATGAGACATTTTTAATATCTTAAAAAGACGCGGCAAAAAAAAAAAAAATATATATATATATATATATATATATATATATATATATATATATATTTATATATATATATACATATATATATATATATATATATATATATATATATATATATATTAAGAAATAAGGATTTATATTCAGAGTTTTCTGATAGAACCAGTTTAGTCCGGCACAACACAGAAACCATACCAGCTGACAAAGTGAAATTGAAACTGGAAAAATAACAGAAACCTAATGCCAAGCAGTTAAGTAAGATATATTGACAATGCTCAAACTCTGAGAGCTAAAATAATCACAAACTAAATGGAATAGGTCTATGTATCAGTCCCGACATCTAATGGTTCTGTAATGTTTTGTATGTTTTTCAGAAAATTAAATGACATGTCTTAATTTGATACATATCCTATTTCCCCATGTGGACGTAATGATTCCAAACTTGAACACGTCTAGGTCTCTGTGTCTGCCTCTTAAATCTAAGAAAAGGCTATTCCCAAATTCCAGTAAATCATGAAACTAATAAAGAAATGGAATTGTCCACACTAATTTTCATATTTCATTACAGAGTTCTGACTTTTTTTCCTCAACAAAGCACCCACGAGATTTCAGGACTGATGGACAAAATTTGGTGACCCGAAAATAGAAAGACAGCAGCCTCCCTGGATGATGCAGTAAGCTTTATTGAATGCTAAAAAGCAAAATCACCAAAAGTATGAGGGATTTTACATTTCCTATTTCAAACTGTGGTCACTGCTAACTGAGCTAAGCGCAAGCTAGGTGTGGCAGTAAGCCATTATTTCTACTGTGTATCAACATGGGGATATTAACGGTACATGCTGAGAAAAATATACTTCAGTAGTGCTCCAGGCCAACCAACAGGAAACAGGTTCAGGCTTTTTTTAGTCTCTGTTAGACATTATCACAAATGTATTCCTTATTTTGCTACCATTGCTTGCCAGCTGGTTTACTTGGACAAGC
Source organism: Protopterus annectens (assembly GCF_019279795.1). Classification (NCBI taxonomy): domain Eukaryota; kingdom Metazoa; phylum Chordata; order Ceratodontiformes; family Protopteridae; genus Protopterus; species Protopterus annectens. The sequence goes on from NC_056731.1 coordinate 1,041,226,044, forward strand.
TTAAGCCTTATTTGAAGGAAAAGTGAACAGTTGGAACAGGACAACCCTTTAGGAACTAAAATATATTTTGTGTTCAGAAAAAAAAAATAATACCTAGTTTTATAAGCAATTGACATAGTGATAGGTGGACTGGGATAGGGGAAGGTGGAATCGTGTCTCAGATTATAAGTGTGAATAGTGTTTGTTTCTTGTCCAGTTGTGAGATGAATTGTGTATATACAACAAACACTCAAATTCTGTTGTTCATTGAACTGAACACTGCAAGAATATTCTGCTCCTTTTATGTTATGCTCACAATTTTGTTTGACTGAAATCAAAATTAAGTAAAAAAAATACTGGTCCAGAGTCAATTGCTACCATATCAAGCAGTGAAAAATGCTACATTAGCGATATTAGAGTTTAAGCAAAAGAAAAAAAAAGCCAAGGCTGGGTTGAAATGACTGTCCCCTGGATTTACGAAGTCCTTTATAGCATGCAGGATTAGTTTAAGAGCTATTTGTGGCAATATGGTCAACGTGCGATCCATGAACAAGCTCCCGGGACGTGCACGTGAGCTTTTACACTAATCTTGCACTGACCGAGCTTCTGTATGCAAATTACCCTCATTTGCAGGTGAAAACCATGCGAATGAGGGTAATCTGTGATCAAGGAAGCTGGCAGCGCTCCGTGCAGGATGAGTGCAGTGTGCAGAAATGTACTTGGTTAGTAAATGAGTACATTTCTGCAATCTACAAAACAGAGCTATGACAGCTCCAAATAAAGGCTGCATATCATTGAGGAATCATGCCAATGGCCAAGTAGAAGGCCATTGGTATTGCAAACTGTTTAAAAAAGAAAAATAAACAACTTTTATTTTTTTCGCCGATCCTGCCTGTTTAAGCATAGGGCAGTGGCGGTCAAACGGGACCGGGGGGAAATAATAAAATAAACCTAAAATAAGCAGTCTAACTAAAATCAGTATTCTGCCATGCAAGTGAATGGCTGGCAGAAGACAACCTGGCCAATGAGTAATGGTTTCTAAGGGGGGAGGCTCAGTGTGGGACATGTATCTATGCATTAGCAGGCAATCCGATACAAATGAGGCAAAGGTTAATGAATCCCAGATTTTCCCAGGGTGTGAGGCAGGTCCCAAGAGTGTAAGATTATAAATAGCTGTGTGCAAGACTAGGATATAGGTGACATCATGGGGGGGGGTGGGTGTCAGGCATACTGTAAGTGGATTAGAGTCCTGTGGCCCAGGATTGCTCCTAGCTTAGCACAGCTAAGCTCAGCATGTATCTAAACCTGCCTAGCACTCTTTACAAAGTGTAAGCGGGTGTTTGCTCCGCACACTGGGTTTTACAGGAAGAAAAAAGAAGTTAAGCTAGGAAATAGCAGCTCTCTAAACATATGAGCACTCCGTTTGTGTGGCGTGCACACAGACTTCAACAGGGAGGCAATGGGAAGGGAAAACAGCAGTAGGAAGGTAATCAAGGAGAACTAGCTTAGCTGACAGGTGAAATGATTCAAAATCAGCCAATTACACAGGCAGCAGAACAGACCAGCCCAGCACACCACTATAAACTATGCAAACACCTTTCCCCCTTGGTTTTCCCAAACACTCTGCACCACCGGTGTATACAGACGGGGACATTTTACAAAACGAGAGCAACAGAAAAAATGTCAGGGGCTGCTTTTGCTATCATAAACCAGCATGTGCAAGAGGTGGAGGGTGGTGAGGATGTGAATGCTGCTGAGCAACCCACAGTGAGGAGACAGAGAAGAGTGTACAGACCCAGGGTAACCTACCAAGGGCTATATGAGCTGGAAATAGTGGAGTGTTATAGAGTGGACAAGGACCTCCTACAGCAAATTTTTGAGCTGTGCCGGCCACGCCTCACACACAGAACTAACAGAGGGGAACCCATGCCACAGGATACCAAGGTATGTGCAGGCCTAAGAATACTAGCTACAGGTACCTTCCAAAGGCCAGCTGGGGATATGATGGGGATTTCACTGGCATCAGCATCCAGGGTACTCTACCAGTTCCTGGATGCCATGTCAGCACATGTTGGCGAGCATGTATATTTCCGATCACCCGTGAGGTGTTGGCCAGCAACATGCGTCTCTTCCACCAAATAACAGAATACCCTGAGGTAGTGGGTGCAATAGACTGCATGCACATATGCATTAAAGCACCACCAGGTGAGTGGGGTAGGGTCTACATCAACCACAAGGGCTTCCCCTCCATCAACTGCCAGGTTGTGTGCGATGCCCAGGGCATAATAATGAATGTGTGTGCTGGCTGCCCTGGAAGCTACCACGATTCTCACATCTGGCATCTGACACAGCTGTACCAGACATTTATCAATGGGGACATCCCACAAAGTCACGAAGTGGGGGATGCTGGATACGCACTGGAGCCATGGCTGATAACACCCATCAGAAATGCTCACACACCCGAACAAGAACACCATAATGAGGCACATGCACAAACATGTATCATAATAAAGTGTGTGTTTGGGATGCTCAAGTCACAGTTCAGGTGCCTGGATACATCTGGTGGAGCCTTGCAGTACTCACCAACTACATGTACCCATATTGTCATTGTGTGTGCCATGCTACACAATATGATCCTGCAGAAACAGCTGCAGCAGGAACAGCATGGGACAGGGCCACACAGCCCCCCACCAGTGCCAAGGTCTGCACAGGTGCAGAGTGACTTGAAGGAGGAACAACCTGACCCTGCCCCAGTAGGCAGAAGAAGGCATGCCCAGTATGCCCCGGCCTTGGCAAAGAGGCAATGCATAGCACATTCACTGACACAGTAGGGACCCAGGGAATGACACCTCTCTCCGACTCGCACATACAGTAAAATGGATCCCAAACATGACACTACCTGTACTCAACCATGTATAGGGAGTGCATCCAACATAGGCAGCCCTGCAGCACCACCCTCAATATTGGGACAGCCACAAGGTAACTGACCCACACATGCCAGTTGGTGGGAGCACACACCCAACAACAGTCACAGCCAGCAGGAAAGGTTTAGACAAACACACACAAATGCTGTACTATGGCCTCTAAATGAGTTCCACGGATAACCCCTACCCCAGGCCTACACAGACAGAATACAGAAGACCAGCCAGTAGGATGTAAGTCTTGCAGGCTAGGAAGTCAGAAACTAATATGTAGGTAGTTAAAGCTAAGATCTGTAGTACACTGGCATGTCTCTAGCCAGCATGATAGGTAAGACTATAGACTGAAATGGTGTACCCGACATACCAGTACAGTTCTAGCAAATGTGTAAAAGTGTAAGGTGTGCCCCACCATCCTACGTACACTTATAGTAACAGTCAGGTGTGCCCCCCCACCCCTGTGCAGAAATGTAGAAATGGTCAGGTGTCCCCCCGCCCGCTATGCGGAAATGTAGCAACAGTAAATGCCAAATGACCACTGTATACCCTGCAGACACAGCAAGCTATCTGTCGGTGTACAACACATAAGTCAGCACCTCAGTAAGACTACTTGGACTTGATCCACACATGGAATATAAATGGCCATACTGGGCATGCTCACACACTAAGGACTGAAGGCAATGTTAGTCAACAACATACTGAATGTCCATACTGGACATGCTCACACACGTAAACACATAAAGGCCATGTCAGCAAACACCAGTGGACCAGACATATCTGGCAGTTGCAGTTCTTAGTGCAGACACATATCAATATGCACCATTCCTGCCTTGCACACACAGTGGATAGGAATACAGACATATATGTAAGGACAACACACTATAATAAGCCAAGGGTAGACGGACATAGATGTGTTGAAGTGGGTGACCATGACAAGGAGCCATCTGGGCCTGTCCCACCCAGCACACAGCCAAAGGGCCCCAAACACATGAGGTGCAGGTGTCACTCAATGCAGATAATAGCCACCAGTATCTGTTGGCATGACGGCGTGTTGCACATGCCAGCAGTGCAACATGACTGTACAAGGAAGTAGTCACTAGTAACTGTATACACATACCTGTGGCATATGACCCCATGTGTGCCCACATGCAGCATGTCAACCCCTACATGAATGGGTTATGTCCCATGCACACACTGCCCTCCCCATAGCAGTACCATGCCAAGCCTGCTGAGGTCATCCAATGTGAAATACACTTTTGGGAGAGCTGTAGCTCAGTCATCCCCATGGCGCGTCCCATAACTGTGTACTGCTGTACTGATAAACTAGTTAGGTAGTAGTCCTAACCTCCGACTTGGCAACTGTGCGAGTGTGTGTTCGTGCGCATGTCTCTTGGTGTCTGACTGTGTAGAGAGAAATGCTTTTTAGGCTACTCACACTCCGTACAGTTCATAAACGCAACTTTGGCAAGGCTGCTGCTGTCACTCACCTAGAAATACACCGCTGGGGAAATCAGAGCCCAGTAATCTCTGTAGTGCGTCCTGTAACTGCATACTGCTGTAGTGTGATAAAGTAGTTAGGTAGGTGTTCTAAACACAGACCTGGCAATGGTGTGAATGTGTGTGTGTGTGTGTGTGTGTGTGTGTGTGTGTGTGTGTGTGTGTGTGTGTGTGTGTGTGTGTGTGTGTGTGTATCTGACTGAGTAGAGCGAATCCTTTTTAGCCCACTCACACCCCGTACAATACATATACTCAACTTTGGCAAGGCTGCTAATGTCACTCACCTAGAAATACACCTCTGGAAGATTCATAGAGAGCAACGCTTTTTACCCCACTCACACACCGTACAATACATATACACAACTTTGGCAAGGCTGCTGATGTCACTCACCTAGAAATACACCTCTGGAAGATTCATAACCAAGTACTCCCCGTAGTGCATCCTGTAACTGCGTACTACTGTCATATGATTAAGTAGGTGTTCCAACCCCAGACTTGGCAACTGTGTGTATGTATGAATCTGTGTGTCCATGTGTCACTGTCTGTATTTGACTGAGAAGAGAGCAATGCTTTTTAGGGTACTCACACTCCTTAGAATTCATATACTCAAGTTTGGCAAGGCTGCTGATGTCACCCACCTAAAACTACACCTCTGGGAAAGTTGTAGCTCAGTAACCTCTGTAGCACATTCTGTAACTGTGTACTGCTGTAGTGTGATTTAGAACTGTGGTAGGGTTCCATCTCCACCCATGGTAGTTCTGGATGTTTTGTGTGTTCCAATGTCTGTGTATGGAGGAATGCATCATAGGCTACTCACTCACAGTACATTTCGAATGCCCTACTTTGGCAATCCTGCTGATGACATTCATTGTGAAATACAACTTTGTGGAGCAAGGTCTGTAGTAATTCCTGTGCTGCGACCTATAGCTGCTCCATGCTGAAGTATGATATGGGCCTTGGTCAGGGGTTCTATACCCACACATGTCAATTGTGGATGTTCTGTGTGTGTCTCACTGTCAGAGTAGGGAGCAATGCATTTTAGGCTAGTCTCTCGCAGTACAGTTGAAATGGCCCTCTTTGGTAATCCTGCTGATGTCATTCAATGTGAAATACACCTTTGGGGAAGAAGTACTTCAGTAATGTCTGTGGTGCGTACTATAACTGCATAGTGCTGTAGTGTAATAAACTAGTTAGATAGGGGTTTAACTCCCAGACATGACAGGTGTGTGTGTGTGTGTGTGTGTGTGTGTGTGTGTGTGTGTGTGTGTGTGTGTGTGTGTGTGTGTGTGTGCGTGTGTGTGTGTTTGTAACTTGGAATCTGTGTAGAAGTGGTGGGCAATGTGGAGGAGGTTTTGCTTATTTCTTTTATGATGGCCCTACTATATATCACAATGTCAACCATACAGGGTTAAGAGACGTAAGTTAGCCGAGAGGCTGGGGTGCAAAGCCATACCCATACATGTGACATCAAGGCCAGCCATGTGTTTGGCTGTGGGGGGTGATGCCTATTCGTACAAAACGTATGGTGTGTGGGGCCTCTCAACCCCATTAACGGTGCATGTAGACATATGTGTATTCGTTAATCTGCCATTGCTATCTACAGATGTATGGCCATATATACCTATATAGATGTATATATCTGCTAATATATATATATATATATATATATATATATATATATATATATATATATATATATATATATATATATATATATACACCATGTCTGTATACACCTACATAGATATATATCTGTGTAAATATATGTAACATGCTTGTGTATATGTAGACATATAGGTGTAGACACTTATATGTGTCAATTTAGGCATATGCTTTTATATATGTGCATATATATTGATATATATGCATATAGTTTTAGAAAGTAATATATATATATATATATATACATATCTAGATATGTTGTATCTGTTTAGATATTACTATAGGTACACACACATACATCTAGATGTTGGTATACATTCTCTGTACTGTTGCATGACTGGACTGGATATGTTTCTGAAAGCATCTAGTCACTTTGTATCTGTCATGGCTTAGTGGGAAATCACTTTGTCTATGGTGTGTAGGGTTCTTGGTTTGAGCCTTACTAGAGCTGTTCATTTTGTTGCTGGGCAGAACACGGCCCGTTGGATACATAATAGTTAAGGCACTTTAAAGCAGTTGTAAGCAGGTTTGCATGGGTTTGTGCGGAGCTAAGCAATGCCTACACAGGGTAAGCAAGTCAGCAGCTAACTGAGTATAAGAAACTGTATGTTAATCTATGTTTCCAGAATGGGGGATGGTGTTGAAGGGCTTGGCGAGGTCCACATAGGCTTTGTGGACTGTCTTATCCTCTTCAACAGCTATGCAGATGGAGTAAAAGCAGTCAATCAGTTTCAGGAGACAAGACTGGCCCTCCATGAGCCCAATCTGTGTGGGGTACAGTGAAGGGTTGCCAATGTCTGCGTTCAAAACATCCCTGATAATGCATTCCATGGCCATGCAGATCAGGATCGTCAGACTGATGTGATGGTAGTTCTGGGGATCACAGGTGTATCCCCCCTTGTGGAGTAGGATAACTGCAGCTGTACGCAACACAGTGGGCAAGGCTATGATTACACATAACAGTTTGGTGAGTTGCCATTCCATTTTGTAGTTCATGTAGTACACAGCCCAGGATGTCATCTGGTCCCATGGATGCTGTATTCCTAGCTGTGGGTAGTGTGTTTTCTGCCTGCGTGGCTGTGATTACTGAGCAATGGAACCCTTTTCGTATTGACATGGGCACTTTTGGGGGTGAGACGGGGTGAATGTGCACTAAATCAATTTGCCAGGATATTGGCACATTTCATGGGAGCAGTCTATGTAATGCCATTCTGTTGCAGCTCTGAGCACTTCAGAGCATTGCCAGTTATGATTCGGACATGACTATAGAATGCTGTGTGGTTGTCTGTGGAATCTGTATCAATTATAGTTACATAACCCATTTTGGAGGATTCCATGAGGGATCCCAACATCATACTGGGGCTGGTAAGGGGGTTGTTTGCATCCTTGGATTACCCTTTTATCTTAAACAGTGTCTACCATCTGTTGTATACCCTCTAAATGGCAGGAGATCACCAGACCGAACTGATTATTAGGGAGGTGAGCGTCGTGGCTCTATGTGGGATGTCAGGAATCGTGCATAAGTGGCTGTGCTCATACAGTGCCTTAGTCCAGGATTCATCAGTTGAACTGTCATCTCCAGTCTCCATGGATGTCACTTCTGCCTTGAGTAGCATGAAGTTGGCCTTGGAGAGGTCTTTTACGGACAACTGTAAATACATTCCTTTCACATGTTCAGTTGATTAGCCTATGGTGGGTTTACTTTGGTGGAACTGCAGTCCCATGTACTGTTGTGATGGCTTAGCGATTAGTTACCATGACTATAGTGTACAGGGTTCTGGGTTCATGACCTGCAAGGGCAGGTTATTTTTGTTCTGGCCAGAACAGCGGTTAATGTATACTGACTTATTAGGCCAATATAGGTCAGTCACACTCAATACAATTAAAATGCCATACTCTGGCAATCCTGCTGATGTCAATCTCTGTGAAGTACACCTTTGGGGAAGGGGTATTTCAGCAGTCTCTCTGGTGCATGCTATAACAGCGTAATGCTGTAGTGTGATATAGAACTCTGGTAGTGGTTCTATTCTTACACATGGGAGTTGTGGATACTTTTGTGTCTGTTCCTATGCCTGTGTAGAGAGCACTGCATCTTTGCTAGTCACACTCACTACAACTTATTAGCCCTACTTTGGCAGTGCTGCTGCTGTCACTCACTGTGAAATAAACATTTGGGGAAAGACTACTCCACTAATCTCTGTGGTGCGTTCTATAATGGCATAGTGCTGTAGTGTAATAACTAGTTAGGGGTTCTAATCCCATATGTGACAGGTGCGTGTATCATAATGTGTTGATGTTTGGCATTTGTCTTTGATGTGGTTGTGAGTGTGTAATAACTGACCCAATGGTGAGAGTGTTTTTAAACTTTATTATATGGTGCCCTTAGCATAATTCACAATATCCACTGTGCAGGGATAACAGATGTGATATCAATACATAGTCAGTCATGGGTTTGATACCCTGGACTGGTAGGTATGTGACACAAGCATGCTTACCTTTTACTCTCCCAACCCACCCTGACTTATCTTTGCATCTGTCTGCCTCTCTCACTCCCTCTCTGGTGGATGTGGAGACTTACACCGGCTTTGCTTAGGCAGCAGCATGTGTATTGTCAGTGATGCTCATGATTAGCTGATGACCTCTGCACAGATTACAGCCCGCCTCTAGCTGATTGCATGTGGAACAGCTGTGGTAACATTCCCATAGCCAATTGCATGGAAACACACTTCAATATCTAGGAACATCATGTTAGTGTTGGGCCTTTTCATTCACTGTCAGCAGGAACTAGATCTGTTGTTTGGCAAACAGCATCACAGATGGATTGGGGACTTACCTCTGACAACATACACTGTGGAAACAGGAAAACACACAGGAGGGGGATGTGTCTGTCCTGACTACAGACTTTAAGTGCTGCTATACTGCAGTTGGGGAAATATTGGTTTAACAGGGTGTGTGTGGATATGGCCATCCTACATGTTTTAATACTTGTCATGACGGTGCTATGTTTAAGAGGAATCCCCATCTGTAGGGTCATCTGCAGACTGGGTAGTGTGTGGTGCCTTGTGCTCCTTGTGGTACCCACAGAGCACCTATCACTCAACTGCAGAAGGTAGTGTGAGGATTGCAGTCAGTAGATGGTGACAGCTGGGAGAGGTACTGATGTCATATCCCTCATAGGACATATGGTGCATCACACCCTGTTATGGCAGGAAATTTATGAGGTCATCACAGTGACATGTAAATATTGGCCCTGTGTCTGTGCCTCCAGCCACAGCCCTGTCAGCCTTTGTACATATGTCATGCAGTAGGGGGTGCATATGTTCTGTACACCATATTCATTGACAGCATAGCTGATAACAAACCAGTCAGATAACAAACTGCTGGGCATGCTGTGTATAGCATTGGCTTTTACTGAGGACATGATTTGGACAGTCTGTGGTTGTGTGTGCAATACTGTTGTCTGTGTACATAAGGCAGGAGTCTGCAACCTTCAGTATCCCAGGAGTCATGTCTGTCCCCTCTCCCACCAAAGTTATGTCATTGGGAACCACAACAGATAATTGACCCCTAGTATGAAGATAACACTGCATATAAGGTTTAAAATATTGTTATAGTATATATGACAGAACTAATTGTATGAGAGCAATACCTAAAATCCATCCATGATTGTGTTCCTGTGTTGGCCCTGGTTGATCTCTGTGTGTGTTTGTGTGTGGGTGGTGCATTACAGTGTCCATTAATTCTCAGAGGAACAGGGAGCGACTATTGCAGGTTGTTAGAGCTGCATGTGGCTTCAGAGCCGCAGGTTGCAGACCCCTGAGTTAGGAATTTGAAGACAATCTGTGTATTGTGCATATGTACCTTGGGCAGTGCACAGATTGTTGTAGATGCAATTGTTCTTTGTCCTGTACTATGTGATGTTACATGCTGCCCCATTGTATGGTACCTTATCTGCTCACATGTCTGTAGAGCCAGGCACATGTGTCCCATACCACAGACAGCCAATGGACCTCACTGTGCCATGACCAGTATATGTACAGTTACTGTGTGAATGGTACATATGAGGATGGTGTTTATCAGATGGTCTTTATACTGTCACATTAAGCTTGTGTAATCACATACCCTGTTGTGGAATATAACTGCAGAACATCTTATTGCTGACACATGTACACCTACAGCACAACTGGATAACATTATAGAGACTGCAATCAAGCAGTGTACCCAACAGCTGTAATGCATCATTGCCTGATGACTACACTACCTGACAAATGTGCCTCACACCCTACCCCCTACAACATGTTACACTGCAGTACTGTGCTACACTGCTGTACAGTCACCGTGTGCATCAGAACCATATCAGCCTGTTCCTGCATCAATGGTATGGATGACAGGGATGGGGCACAGGTATCATCATATGCACAGGGTGTGGTGTTGGTTTGCCAGAGGCCAAGGGTGGCCCATACATTTGACACCATGTGTGTGGCTGAGAGGTGTACTCCGGGGAGCTGGCCGAGGTGATATGGCGTGTATAGGTATGAGGTTGCCCTAGGTATTTTTCTGAGTGGGTGTGGGTATGCATGCACACAGTTCTGCCATGTGGCTGCCCTACACAGGTGTTTATGGACAGCTGCAGACCATACCTAGCAGGGTATGCAGTTCAATGCCTCTAGCCACGGACACATGGACTGCACCTGCCAGGTATTCCACAGGCACATCCAGCTAAAGCTCTTGATATGCTACTCTCTACTACATCAGATCGGCTGCAGGAAGGAACGTGACCCACCTCGCCACCTGTGGGGGAGAACAATAAACGCACTTTAAAACCTGTACATCATTGCCTAACAGTACACACACAAACACACACACACACACACACACACACACACACACACACACACACACACACACACACACACCTGCGTTATACCTACCTGTCAATGGCTTTACAGTCAGTCTCACTTGTATGTCCATGTATTACCCCACCCTACATCACACATGCTAACATACACACATTGATGCCACTCATTAACATCACAGTCCTATAAATTGCCACACAAGTGGACACAGCACAAGCCCTGTTGCTACTTTACCTGCCTGACCTGTGTGTGGTGAATTTATATGGTCTCACTGCTGTAATTCGGTATGCACCCTCTGTATGGCCAGAAATTATGTGCATGGCTCATATATGTGTGGGGTACTATATTGCTTCCATAATATCACCCACTGGTCTGTCATGAGTATGTAAAGCTCAGTACATGCCAGATATGCTGCTCCGTCAGCTCATCATGTAACAACTGTAATATTTGGATACACACCCTGGTGTTGCTAGTACTTCCACAATGCATCTGTAGAACTGCATACATAGGTTGAAGGTGACCTCTCTGCTGACTGCAAAATTAAGTGTGTACCTGGAGTCTACCTTCCCTCTGGACGCCTGTTCCGTGCTATTGCTACAGACCATATTATACTATTTGCTGCCGTGTGAATACACACATGAGAGGTATTCCTGGTGTGTAATGTGTCAGTCCATATCCATGTCCTGCATGGTCATAAAGGGAGGTACAGCCATCTGAACACACCACAATCACACATGCATACGTGGCCACACACACACAAACAGACACATGCACACATGCATCCTACATGCATCTACCTCCCTCATGTTCGAGTGGCCCTGCATGCAACCTAGATAACCACCCAAGAGGAATGCACACGCATACAGGTGAGGTTGCACATTGATCATACACACAGTCACCATATGTATATATGTGCACATATATATGGACATACATGCTGATATACATATATATTCTTATATATTACATATGTGACATATGTACACATATGCATACCTTTATGTGGGGTAAATTCAGACATCAGCTCCACAATTTCACCACACCTTCCTGCACAGCTGCAGTGTTCTGGTCTGACATTAATGGGGTATATGTAGATGCTTATTGCAGGTAACCATGTTACACACCTATGGCACCCTGGCATGCTGCAATACAGATTCACTTGAGTATCCTGCAACTGATGGGCTGTGTCTGCCACATGGCCATCATAATATGACTGTTTGTAAGCTTCTGGGCGACCAGACCTCTCTCTGTTGGACAGACACCTTCCAGCTTACATTTGTTTCATAGAACTATCCAGTTTTTCAGTTGCAACACTCAAGTCTGTTTCCTTGAGCTCAGCAGTTGTTCACAACTCAATTTAAGCACTAATTAAGCTATCAATTACAATTACTACAGCACTCAACTTTCCTCACTTGTCTTGATGAACACAGTTTTTAGTACTTAATAAATAGGCACATATCCAGGAATGTGTAGGGGTCAGGTCCCAGTGTTTTCTCCTGTCTACCTGCCAAATCTGGCCATCTTGAGGCAATGCAGCTATTGCCTCATGTACACAGACAGCCCTCTCCTCCTACCACCCAACAAGACAATGTGTGAGAGATGCAATTCTATAGCCAAACTGGAATCAAAGCTCTCTTCACCCAAGACTGGACTAGACAGTCAAGAGGAGAAGGTAAGCACTTGCACCACACCACACTCACCACATAGTCCCTGAAAACCTACACCACTACAACACACACACACACACACACACACACACACACACACACACACACACACACACATAGAAACACAAACACACACCTACATTTGAGTAGGCTCTCAGTAAACACCTGCCCAAGCAACATGGACCTCCAAAACAGAAATGCAAGCAAAACCTCCACCCCCAACACAACCCAAATGACACATAGCCCACAAAGCCAGTGTGCCACTCAACCACAGCACATAAGGCATAACAACAAACCCAACACTCTAGTCATAGCTGACTCTATAGTCAGGCACACTGATGTTCCACTCACAAGGCTACACAAGGAGAAAGTTACTGTCAGCTGCCTGTATGGTGCCAGGAACCAACACATAATGCATGCACTCAGGTCACTCCACAACAAGTACAAATATGACTCTGTCATTCTCCATGTGTGTGTAAATGACCCGAGACATACCTCCCTGGACTACATGATAGGGGACATGGAGGAGCTGTCCAATCTTTTAGCCCAAGCAGGTATGACACTAGCCCTGAGTAGCATATTGCCATCACCCAGAATGATACCACAGTACAATGACAAAATGATTAATGTCAACAATTGGCTAAGCTTCTTGTGTCATTCTAAGAGGATCCAGTATCTGTCTGCCTGGAATAACATGATGGACAAACCGCAATGCTTTGCCAGAGGTGGCCTGCACCTGTCGCCCCTGAGATTCCCGGTACTGGCTAAGGCTGTCAACATCTCTATAGTGCCTTCTTTAGGCAAGGTTCAAATGACAAATTCACCACTGTAACAGGTATAAGCAGGCAAAATCTGAGGGTATTGCTACTCAATGCTAGTAGTCTACACCTCAAAATGCACTCATTCTAGGCACTCCTTAGAATGGATAACATTGACATCTGTGCAGTGACAGAGACTTGGTTCAAGGATCCATAGAGTACCCCTGCATTACCAGGCTCTAATTCATACCACACCTTTCGGCCACCTAACCTGGACCAAAGCACTTAAGGCGGAGGTGTGTCCATATTCATTGAGGATATCCACACCTCCAGGCTAGTTGCTCAGCATAATGCATCCAAGATTATCCAAGTGCAACTAACTCTGGGCAAGGCCGCAATCTGAATTGTAGCTTGCTACAGATCACCCACCATGCCCCAGGATTTCTACTCCTCATTTCTTGATACAGTGGAAAATAATAGGGTACAACCTTATACCCTAATAATGGGCAATTTCAAGTACCCCACCATTAACTGTGAAATGTAGTCATGTACCAACTCTTGTGCCCAATGTTTTCTGGCATTCATCAGTTCCAATGCCTTGGATCAACCTAGTCACACCCACACCAGGGGCAGCTATATCCTAGACCTGGTCATTACTAACATGCTAAACTGGTACACTACACCACAGGTCAATTCCTTGTTGGTCAGATCTGAACACAAGCCCCCAATCCCCATTAGGGAATCCACCTTTAATACTTTCTCCAAAGCCAACTTAACACATCTCAAGACAAATGTGGGAAACCTCATGACACCCATGCTGACAGACAATAGAGGTATGACTGCTGAATCCATACATAAATGCACTTTATAAGCACTTACACGAGTGCATGGATCATGCACTCCCTAACAGAACAAAGATGCTATTCTCCAATGAAATGGGAGCCAATCTTGTGGTCCCCTGCCATAAACAAACTCTACAACAGAGGAAATACACTGTTGCAAAACAGAGTAAAACCCCATGATTGGAGGAAGTCCCTGGTAAGCCTCAGTAAGAAGCTTGGATCCATCATAGGGTCCTCCAAAGCTAGTTATGTAAACAAATACACCACTGACTCTGAGGACAACCACAAAGCATTTTATAGCTATGTCAAGACTCTCAATGTCAGCACTCACATCTGCTCTGTCTTATAGAACACTTGCACTAAATATACAGAACCCACTGATATTGCTAACATCCTGGCAGATAGGTTCAGTGCTAACTTTACCCCCCCATACACTAAGGGGCCCTTCTCTATACCAGAAGAATGCAAAGTTCCTATACTCACAGCTGCACAGGGAAGCACACTCTCCAAAGGCAACAACACAATATCCATGGCACCTGACAACATCCCAGGCTGTGTTCTACTTGAATTACAAAACAAACTGGCACACCACCTAAGTACCATGTTAAGTCATAGGCTCATCTCAGGCTATCTGCCCACTGAATGGCGCAATGCAATGGTTAGCCCACTCCACAAAGGGGGAGCCACCAAAGACCACAGGACCTACCACCCCATTAGCCTGATGAGCATGGTCTGCAAGGCTATGGAATGTATCGTCATGGAACTTATACACAATGACATTGGTAATCCCCAAACTCTGGATATCACCCAGTTTGGGTTGGTAAAAGGCAGATCATGTCTCCTATACCTGATAGGCTTCTTGGAAGTGGTCAACAAAGCTGTAGATGAGGGTAAGGTGGTTCACACAGCCTATCTCGATCTCACCAAGCCATTTGGTATGATCCCTCACTCTGGAATGTTATAGGAACTCACTAAACTAGGTATACTTCCGTATGTGACAAGATGGGTTGTCAACTGGCTCACTGACAGAACCCACACTGTGAAGGTAGCAGACTCCAAGCCCAACATCAGACCAGTAACACATGGAGTACCACACGGTTCAGTGCTGAGTCCTCTCCTGTTTGGTATGTACTTCTCTGACGTACATGCTAACACAGAAGTCTTTGGCTAATGAAGTTCACAGAAGACTACAGACTAGGATCCATACTCAACACTCCAGACAATGTGGACATCCTTCAAAAGGTCCTTGCTGGGACAGATGGCTGGTGTCAAAGCTATGGGCTGACGCTGAAGGCCAGCAAGTGCATTGTCATCCCTTTTGGTGTAAATTCTGTACCCATGAACTAACACATATGCAGTAGTCAACTTAACACCAAAAGTGTGATGAGATACCTTTGGACACAGGTGGACAGTAGTCTCTCCTTTGATAATGACATCGCCAGAGTAGTCAAGAAATTCTTCTATGTGGCACACCTCATCACAAAGGGTTTCTCATCCAGGGAAAATAAGTCATTGTTCCACTCTAGTCTTCACTCATTAGACCCATTATAGAGTACAACGCCTCTATTGGTATGCCCCTCACAAAACATGTACAACAGCTGGAAAGGCCACACAACTACCTCACATAGAGGATTACCAACCTCAAACAGATGCCCTATAAGCACCGTGTCATTACACTGCAGATTTACTCTGTCACATATCGCCTACTCAGAGGCAATTGCTGCCTAACATATACAGCTATGTCACACTCAGAGCTTTTGTACATGCTCCACTTAAAGTCATCCACTCCCTCTGAGCTGCACACTGTATGGACCTACACCTTGTCACCACAATAAACAACACATGCTGGAGGGATACATTCTGGTCCCAGATACTTCCCATACTGTGGAACTAACTACCTATCTATATCAAACAAAGCTCTTCAGTAGCACTCTTCAAGTCAAATCTGGATGATTGGCAGGGAGATAGGGATTTCACATCAAGGATCACTTCTGTAGCTCTGCTCAACAGTGGCACAGGAAATTACTATTCTTGGGTGGCAAAAGCCCGGGTAACTTTTGGCTAGGCTTCTATAGGCCCTAGGGCCAATAGCCTAGTACCTACCTCCGAATATATGCACCTATAATAGCATTACATCTACCACCAGCTATTGGCCATGTAATATACATACTTCCAATTACACAACACACACTATGATGGCTTACATCCTATATGTCAGTGCTGACCTGCACAGTTAAGGCTATGGCCCACTACTCACAGGGAAAGACACTATTGTCCATCACAGTTGTTCAGTTGAACATCATCACAACAACACATGATGGCACATATAGCTATTTCAAATTAATCTATCCCATTATGATGGACCAGATACTACATTCTATTACATGTATATGTACTTCACATACCTCTTGTTGGACAGATGTCTAGCTGTATAGCAGCTGGCTAACTGGCTGTGACTTAAGCTTTTAGTTTTTCTGTTTTTGGTTCTGGTTCTGGTTCTCTCTCTCTCTCTCTCTCTCTCTCTCTCTCTCTCCTTCTCCCTCTAGGAAATGGATTGAGCTGATTTGAATAGATTGCAT
This sequence comes from Protopterus annectens, assembly GCF_019279795.1. Lineage (NCBI taxonomy): Eukaryota > Metazoa > Chordata > Ceratodontiformes > Protopteridae > Protopterus > Protopterus annectens. Next base: position 1,041,242,802 of record NC_056731.1, read on the forward strand.
CCTGGCTTTAGTAGGTGATGCACATGATCAGGTGATAGCCTCTGCACCAATCAGTGTCCTTCACTTGCTAACTGCATGCAGCTTGCTGTCTAGTACTTCCAGTTACCACTGTCATGGCACCCAACTACTATAAATCCATACATCATGTGGGCATGGTCCCTTTACCTTTCCTGTATGATGGACATCCTCCTGTGTGTGGGCATCAGTGTTACATACGGCAGGTAGCAATATCTTTTACAGGAGAACCAGCATACTTAGGCCAGCTACATATTTGTAGGTGTTTCCAGAGCTACAGACAAGAGTGTGAGTAGAGTTGTGTTATCCTTTATATAGTACTGGTGTTACAGGGTGTGTGTGTACATATTAGTTTACCTTGGAATGCAGTCTGTCTGCATAGCTCTCAACTGTGAGCCTATCCTCTTGGTGGCCAGTGCTGTGCTTATCATGTTTTGTCTGTCCACCACACAGTTCCTGTGTCAGATATTTTATTGGCAGTGTGTGTGTGTGTTGAGTGCTATCAGTACAAGGCTACATCCATTGAACTTTCTAACATAAATCCCCTGACTAAAGGTATGATGCAAACTATCCTGTAACACCAGTGACTTGCTGAGTGCATGGCAACAGTTGTCCAGATATGGGCCTGTGTTCCAGCCTCTGTCCTACACCTACATACCAAGCTTTGTGTGGGTATCATGGGAGCTGACGAAAGGTATCTGGATGTACAGTGCCATACACTTCACCTATATTTTGCATTACGTACATTAAGTGGGTTGATGCAGGCCTACTGCCACTTGCCATACAGAGTGTTCTGTTTGTTAGTTGGCTTGTGATGGTGTTGGTTGTGGCTTGTTATGTAACAGTTACATCCCATTTGGTCAACTGACGTCTTTACCATCTACTGAATCTGTACAGTGTGTACATAGGGCTGCTGAACTGTACACCTGCATTACTTACTGTTCATTGTTTGGTATCCTGGGGCCCAGTCTGTCTTTACTATTGTCACATCTGCAGGGCTTGGCATGAACAGCAACAGTTGCTGTCCTTTCCAGAATAATGCATTAGTATACCTGTTTCATATTTGCATTGCCCTGTTTATATGGATGTCAGTGTCTGAACAGCTATATGACATGTCATCTAGAACTGTTAAAGTACACAAATAAAGGTGTTCCATTTATACAAACATGTGTGTGGTGTTTTTCCTATAACTTCTCTGTGGGTATATGTTGCAGGAAACAATTGTCATTTGTATAGGTGGCTCATACAGTGTCCAGGTGTTCAGGTGTTAACTGTAGGCATAGTGCCTGTCCCATATTGTGTGCACCTTCTACATATGTATCTTAATGTACATATCTCTGAGTGTGTATGTGTAGTCACATGTATATCTATATGTACAATATATATATATATATATATATATATATATATATATATATATATATATATATAAAAACTATATTGTATCTGCATATATGTGTCTGTGAATATTTATCCTGGGGCTGTTGATAGCTTCCACATTTTACATTTCCTATGGGAGCCAGTCTGTACTGTATGATATGTTAGCATTACCAGCCTGAAATCGTATATATATATATATATATATATATATATATATATATATATATATATATATATATATATATATACATATATAGAGATATATAAAGACATGAGTGTAGATGTAGGCATTTGCATGTATATATATATATATATATATATATATATATATATATATATATATATATATATATATATATATTGCATGTGTTTAGATATTACATTATTTACCAATACACATACATATACCTAATTAACTACATTTCCTATACTGATGAATGACTGTGCTGGATGATATGTTTGTGATAACATCACATTTACATATATCTGCCATGGCTTAGTGGTAAATCACATTGGCTGTTTTCTGCAGGGTATTGGATTTGAGCCTTGCTGAGCCTGTTTATTCTGTTGCTGGGCAGAGCAAGGGCCATTGGATACAGGGTGATTAAGGCAGTTGTGAGCGGGTTTGAGCAGGTTTGCTCGACTGTAAGCACTGCTAACCTGTGGTTGCAGTTTCTTACACTCAGCTTCTACTTTCCTTAATCTGTGTAGGCAATGCTTAGCACCATGCAAATGCACTTAAACACGTTTACTACTGCCTATTTAAGCTTATACCTGCTTACTAGTACCTTGACATGTCACATGTGCATTTAATGCAGTTCTCCAGTTCATATTTGAATGTTATGTAGGTTATACGGCAAGCAGTTGTTAAAATATGTTCATATACAGATTTCACATGGAAAATTATATGTACTGCAGTGAGACTCAAACCAGAAATGCCTGCTCATTAGGCAGATGCTCTAACCACTACACTATTGCTGCGCTGCTTCATTTGCATATATATTCCTTGTTATCCTCTTCAGCATTTTCATCTGCTTTAACCGTAGCTAAGCGATGGGCAAATCCATGTACCTATGGTTAGCTGTACTCAGGTTTTTAAAAAAAAAAAATAAAAGGGTTTCTGCATTTTATTTAAATGTACTCTTGCTGTTGAACACATGGGGACTGTTGGTGGGGATATACGAACATCTATGACCGGTTTTGCTCATTTATTTATGCATTCTTCTGTTCTGTTTTGCAGGGACATGCTTATTCTGTGAGCTCTGCTCTCAGACACACCCCCTGCACTCGTCCACACTCTGTGTAGCATTAGGAGTTCCGGCAGCGCGCCTTCATTAATATGCATGGCACGCTGCTGTCCTCCTCTTCAACTGCCACTTCCGTGTAGGACTAGATTAGTCCTGCATGGAAGATTAGTAAATCTGTGTGTGTGTGTGTGTGTGTGTGTGTGTGTGTGTGTGTGTGTGTGTGTGTGTGTGTGTGTGTGTGTGTGTGTGTGTGTGTGTGTGTGTGTGTGTGTGTGTGCGTGTGTGTGCGTGATTGTGTGTGTGTGTGTGTGTGTGTGTGTGTGTGTGTGTGTGTGTGTGTGTGTGTGTGTGTGTGTGTGTGTGTGTTTCATGGCAGGTGTGTATATGAGTCTGAGTGTTAAATAATTGCAGAAAAGTCTATATGCGTGTAATGATGATATTACTATGAGTGCATCAGTTACAGATTATGACAACATTTGTGTTGGTTTGCAGTAAAGCCTGTGGTTGATTTATTGCATGTTCAGTGTCATAGTGCAAGATCGATGGACAGTGTGGTTAAGGGAGTTTCTCATTTTCCCCATTGGTATGTGATCCTAAAGTCAGCATATTTTAAGCTGTAGGAGTGGTAGGGATTGCAGCATACCAATCTGTGTGTGGGACGGGGTGCTGTCCCTGGAAAAACACTTGTCTCTTTTATTAGAAGGTACAAACAGTGATTTTTTACCATATTTTTAGTTTCAACTGAAGAAGTGACTTTCTTCAGTTCATTAATTTACCATAATAATTTTTTATCAATCTATATAGATATATATGCATGTATATTTTATATATATATATATATATATATATATATATATATATATATATATATATATATATATATATACACACACACACACACACACACACACACACACACACACACACACACACACACACACACACACACATTTATGTATAAGTCTTCTTTGTAATCTCAAAATACTGAAATCTTGAATTTCATTATTTTGAGACCAGAAATTCAAAAATCCACAAAGGTGAAGTTGCACTATTCCGACTCTCACTTGCCTGAAACTTCAAAATGTTGAAAATACTGTCTGCAATGTTGTTTTTTTTTTGTTATTTCACCCTCCATCATTGTGAAACTCCATGCAGTGAATTAGTGCTGATATATCTGTAGCTGCATATAACACAGTAAACAGTCCAATGTGAGTAAACACAAAATACAGACATCATGGCAGTTACACTGACAGCACCCTAGTTACAGCCTTTAAGAAGTTGGCGGTGATGTATATCTCTCTATTGGCTAGAATCATCTCAAACTGAGTATGTCTCCACAGCAAGCTATATATTTTGGGAGAGGGCAGACACCCACTTGCATGGCAGTTTCTCAGTTCCTCCACCCTATTCTGAGCCCATGCCAGTGTTCCTATTAGGACTGACAGGTCGTTTGCCTTACACCAAGTAAACGCTTGAACTGACGGTACCACACCTCCACTGAATTTTGTGTACAAGGAAGGAAAAGTGTATTTAAGTCATGAATGTTCAAAAATGAGATGGGGAATAAGGAGGAAACTTACACATCGCTGTGGCACTTGTGGCAAACTTCCTTTTCTGTCCCAGAATGTGCCAGTCCCCAAAATATTTGATCAACTGCTTGCCTTCTGGGGGGAATGTCTCTTTCAATTCCTGGTATGCTTGCAATACCTTGTCCTCTGGCAAGAAGGCTAGGCCAATCAAATACTTTACAGCTATTTGGAAAGGCATATCAGTATTGTATAGATGTGCCACCCCTAGCTGTTGCACCTTCCACCACACATTCCTTCCAAAGTGGAACAAAAGGCCCTAAGACTTGACTCCATTCATGTTGACCCATATATACTCTTCATAGCAGCTATTTTGAAGTCACACAGAACATATTTCAGTGTTGTCTCAAAGCCCTGTTCTGTGAGTAGCCGAAATACACAGTTCCACATGGAGTTATATGCCCGCAGGGACTTCTTGCTCATCAGGCAGTACAGTAAAAGGACTGATTTACTGTATCCCCCATAGTGCATCAACCCATGAATGCTATAAACTGCCTGCAGATGAGTCCCTTGTAGAAGAATGTGCCATCCATCAACCAAATGTTGGCATGGCTTAAGTCAAACAGATTGTTGACAGTGGTAAAGACTATCACTGCATGCTCTCCATTCACGTCCACTACCCTTTTTTCTACAAATGTTCCTGTTTTAATGGGGTAGTCCTGGACATTCAGAATATGCAGTGTTAGGTTTGGATTTGTTACTGGGGCTGTTAGTTTCACCCTTCCCACTTGTTGCAATAATGCATGTCTAGTGGGAAGGTCTGGTACAACATCCATGGATGTAGAAGCTAGAGCATCCTCTACCAGTAAACAGGGTGCATCCCTGGATATGGCAGCTCTATGCTTTAATTCACTGCACATATTATATCTTTCCACCTCTGATGTATCACTAGCATTATCGTGGGGTACTGTTTTATGCAGCTGTTCTCCAGTAGGTACACATAGTGTTATTAGCTTACCTTTGCATTTAGATGCCAATTTCCATTTACAATCCAATAGCTCCTTCCGGTGCCTTTCCACTCTAAATGGTAGGCATAGCCATCAATAATCAGGACTTTTTCGCCTTTCTGAGAAACTGGTTTCATACACTGTTCCAACAGTTCTTGATGGGGAAAATGCCACAGATGGCATTTCTCTTTGAGTACTTTCTATGTCCTTTTAAAGGCATACTAGCTATTTATATTGTGCTATTGGGATTTTGAAACTTAGCTGTTGATCATAGTACAGTAAAACACAAACCAGTGAACCAGCAGTTGGGAAGTCCCAGCTCTGCTCACTGCATGCTGTTAACAAATTGGGACTCAACATAGTGTGATCTGTGGGTCAATCAAAACACCTTAGGCCATTCAAATACAAACATACAAATAAATCAATTAAAAAACATACAAATAAATCAATTAAAAAACAAGGAGACTTAGTATTATCACTGTCTCAAAATCTATTAAAAGCCCTCAATGCTGTCTCATACCAACTACTGCTGAAACAGATAGTCAGTCCAGATATTAGCAAGAGTTCAATGAATTGGATTACTAGCTACCATCTCGAGTAGAAGCAGCACGTTGGAAACATACTCCTTTTTAAGCCTGTAACAGTAGATGTCTATACTGGGACAATTGCTATTTAACATATCTGTCAATGAAACGCACAGTGCCATTTGTGGATGTTTCTGCCATTATTTTCTCAGTAAAGTCACTAAGCTTCAAATCACATCTCAATTTGCTGTAAATAATCTTGAAAACTACCTGAAAGACACCACCAAATGGTTAATGACAAAAAATTATTCAGTTCACCAAACCTTCCTTCTTTATAAAGCCACAGACCTCAACATATTATAAGTGCTAAATAATTTCATATAATGTGTACCTCAAACTAAGCATTATCATAAACCAACTCCTAAAATGCAATCTGCATATTGATTGCATAATTTCAAGCAAAAATAAGAAAGTTGAAACTTTACAAGACAAAAACTTATCTTAGAGCAAGCACATGCTAGAACACTAATATATTTACTCATTCTCTGAAGTCCCATCACTTCTGAAATTCTTCATGCCACAGGACTGAACAAACAGAAAATAAGTCAGCAACATTTGCAGCAAATTTTTTAAAAAAGATACAACATTGATATAAATATATTAGACTAGCTAGATCTACAAGACAGCCTAACTCTCATGCAGCCCAGTAACATTTACAACAAGAAACACAAAACAAGTAAGTACCACGCTATACAGAACCTTGTCCAAAGAAACAGTCCTCCAAGTAAACTAAGATCTCAACAATATTCGCTGATCATACATAAATCTTCCATTTATGATGTTGCTCTCCTAACAACTTAAAACCTACTTAACCAACGGTAAAAAAAAAGTTATGCTATTAAGCAGTTATCCTTATTAAAGTGCAATATCTTTATGAAGTAATTAACAACTACTAATTTGTAATAAATGTACTACACTCTAATAGTAGCCTTATTCCTGTTAAGTAAAAACATACATTTCCATTAATCTCCAATTAAAAGATTATACCTCTGTCCAGTAAACATAATTTCTAACTATTTTAAGCAAATTGTTCCTTTCTTCTGCAACCAACTTTTTTTTTCCATGTCAAACACAACTAATGGATATGATGTAAAATGTACATCTGTATATAAAAATGCAAAAATAGTTGCATAATTCTTATGACTATATATATATATATATATATATATATATATATATATATATATATATATATATATATATATGTATATATAGATATAGATATATGTTAAGAATCTATTTTTTGTGCTATGTTATTAATTTGTATTTGTTGGAACATTTCCCCATGGGACACCTTTGAGAATGGACCCTCTTTTTCATGAGTCAGTCTATTGGGACTATTACTTATTTGCAATGGTGATGGGCAGGTTGACAGACGAGATCAGACAGGAGTCCCCGTGGACTATGATGTTTGCAGATGACATTGTGATCTGTAGTGAGAGTAGGGAACAGGTGGAGGAGACCCTGGATAGGTGGAGATATGCTCTAGAGAGAAGAGGAATGAAGGTCAGCAGGACTAAGGCAGAATATATGTGTGTGAATGAGAGGGAGGATAGAGGAATGGTGAGGATGCAAGGAGTAGAGGTAGCGAAGTTGGATGAGTTTAAATACTTGGTATCAACAGTTCAGAGTAATGGTGGGTGTGGAAGAGAGGTGAAGAAGAGAGTACAGGCAGGATGGAGTGGGTGGAGAAGAGTGTCAGGAGTCATTTGTGACAGACAAGTACCAGTAAGAGTGAAAGGGTAGGTCTACAAGAGAGTAGTGAGACCAGCTATGTTATATTGGAGACAGTGGCATTGACAAAAAGGCAGGAGTCAGAGCTTGACATGGCAGAGTTGAAGATGTTAAGATTTGCACTGGGTGTGACGAGGATGGACAGGATTAGGAATAAGTATATTAGAGGGTCAGCCCAGGTTGGAAGGTTTGGAGACAAAGCCAGAGAGGCAAGATTACATTGGTTTGGACATGTGCTGAAGAGGGATGCTGAGTATATTGGGAAAAGGATGCTAAGGATGAAGCTACCAGGTAAGAGGAAAAGAGGAAGGCCTAAGATAAGGTTTATGGATGTGGTGAGAGAGGACATGCAGGTGGTTGGTGTGACAGAGCCCGATGCAGAGGACAGGAAGAAATGGAAACAGTCGATCTGCTGTGGTGATCCCTAATGGGAGCAGCCGAAAGAAGAAGAAGAAGAAGAGTCTATTGTGACTAATAAATAAAGTAAGTAAATAAATGATTACATAAATACGCAAATGCATAGATAAATAAATAACTATGTTTGCAGCAACATGTTTACGCAAATATGCACATCTTTGACTAATGACAAAAATAATAAAATTCCAAGACACTTGCAAACATTTCAGATTTATAATATACAAATAAATGAGCTTTATGAGATCCTACAAAACATTATACATAAGATCACGGAAGTACAAGCAGAAATATTTACTACATTAAATTCTCATGAGCCACCATTAACTGGGAAAACTACTCATGTACCAACTCTTTTGCTCAACGTTTTCTAGAATTCATAAATTCCAATGCCTTGGATCAACTTATTCACACCCCCACCAGGGGCAGCAATATCCTAGACCTGGTCATTACCAACATGGTGGTCCACACCAAAGATCAATACCTCGTTGGTCAGATCCAACCACAAGCTAATCAGCCTAGACATCCACATCCCACCCCCACCCCAATTAGGGAAACCATCATAAAAAACTTCTCCAAAGCCAACTTCACACTTCTTAAGGCAGAAGTGGCAAACTTCATGACACCCATGGAGACGGACAATAGAGGTATGACTGCTGAATCCTACACAAATGCACTTTATAAGCACTTACATGAGTGCATGGATCATGCTATCCCTAATAGAACCAAGATGTGATCCTCCAAAAAAAGGAAGCCAATCTGGTGGTCCTCTGCCATAAACAAACTCTACAACAGAATAAAGAAACTGTTGCAAAAAGAGTAAAATCCCATGACTGGATGATCTCCCTGGTCAACCTCAGTAAGAAGCTGAGATCCCTCATAAAATCCTCCAAAGCTAGTTATGAAAACAAAATTGCCACTGACTCTAAAGACAACCACAAAGCATTCTATAGTTATGTCAAGAATCTCAATGGGAACACTCAGATCTTCTCTGAGTTACAGCACAATGGCACTAAATATACAGAACCAACTGATATTGCCAACATCCTGGCAGATAGGTTCAGTGCTAACTTTATCCCCCTCTCACCCCCTAGAGGGCCCATCTCTATACCGGAAGAATGCAAAGTTCCTATAATCATGGCTGCAGAGGTAAAAAAATACACTCTCCAAAGCCAAGAACACAGCATCCATGGGACAACTGGCACCCTACCTAAGTACCATGTTTAATCATAGCCTCACCTCAGGCTTTGTACACACTGAATGGCACACCGCAACAGTTATCCCACTCCACAAAGGGAGAGCCACGACGGACCCCGGGAACTACCGCCCCATTAGCCTGACAAGCCTGGTCTGCAAGGCCATGGAACGTACCATCGTGGAACTCATAAACAAAGACTTTAGTAATCTCCAAACTCTGGACCCTACCCAGTTCGGATTTGTAAAAGGCAGCTCATGTCTCCTAAACCTGATTGACTTCTTTGAAGCAGTCACCAAAGCCATAGATGAGGGTAAAGTGGTTCACACAGCTTATCTAGATCTCGCCAACACTTTTGACACCATCCCTCACTCTGGAATTATAGATAAGCTCACTAAACTAGGTATAAATCCCTATGTCACAAGATGGGTTGCCAACTGGCTCATGGAAAGAGCCCACACTGTGAAAGTAGCAGATTCCAAATCCGACTTCAGACCAGTGACAAGTGGAGTACCACAGGGTTCAGTACTGGGTCCTCTCCTGTTTGGTATCTACTTCTCTGAAGTGCAGGCTAACACAGAAGGTCTTTGGCTAACAAAGTTTGCAGATGACTACAAACTAGGAGCCATAATCAAAACTTTTAACGATGTGGACATACTACAAAAGGGCCTCACTGAGACAGATACCTGGTGTCAAAGCCATGGCCTGAAGCTCAATGCCAAAAAGTGTGTTGTCATCCCCTTTGGTAAAAACTCTGTACCCATGAACTACCACACAGCTGGTAGTCTACTTAATGCCAAAAATGTGATGAGACCTTGGGACACAGGTGGACAGTAGTCTCTCCTTTGATAATCACATCACCACAGTGGTCAGGAAATCCTTCTACGTGGCTCATCTCATCACAAAAGGATTCTCATCCAGAAAAAAAGAGGTCATTGTTCCCCTCTACTCATCACTCATTAGACCCATTATAGAGTACAATGTCCCTTTTGGTATGTACCTCACAAGACAACTACAGCAACTGGAAAGACCACAGAAATACCTCACAAAGAGGATTACTGGCCTCAAACAGATGCCCTATGCAGACCGTCTCAAAAAACTACAGCTTCACTCCATCGCATATCGCCTACTCAGGGGCGATCTCTGCCTAACATACAAAGCTATGTCAAACCCAGAGCTGTTGGACATGCTCCACTTAAAGAAATCCCAATCTCTCAGAGCTACACACTCTAGGGACCTTAACCTTGTCACCACAATAAACAGAACATGCTGGAGGGATAGATTCCTGTCCCAGAGCCTTCCCATACTCTGGAACAGACTACCTATCTATGTCAAACAGAGCTCCTAATTAGCACTCTTCAAGAAAAATCTTGATGATTGGATGAGAAATAGGAAATTCATCCCAAGGATCACTTCTGTGGCTCTGCTCGACAGGGGCACAGGAAAATAATTTTCTTGGGTGGCGAAAGCCAGGGTACATTTTTGGCTAGGCTTATATAGGCCCTAGGGCCAATAGCCTAGTACCTACCTATGAACCTATAAGTATATAAAATCTAAAGTTTTGAAATTTAAAACTTAAAAATGGAATAGTGCAAAGGAAATGCTTTGTTTTCATCTTTAAAATAGTCCCAAAGTTTCTTGAGTATGTTTGGCTGGTATTGCCTGAAGAAAGGTTCTGTATCCTTTAAGCACCTTAGCATAAATTAAACCACATAAGTTGCAGCTGGGTCTAGCAAAGAAGGTTCTGGAACACAGTAAATATATAAAAAATCTTGAATAATATACTATGTGTGTGTGTGTGTGTGTGTGTGTGTGTGTGTGTGTGTGTGTGTGTGTGTGTGTGTGTGTGTGTGTGTGTGTGTGTGGTTAAATGTGCTAAGAAATCTGTTGTTGGCACAATTTCTGTCTCTGAAATCTGTGTGAAAAGAAAAAAAATGGATTTTTGCCGCTTACAAAAATGAAGTGATATGAAAAAATTCAGCCTAAAAGATATCTGTTTGCCTCAGGAAGCCTATGAACATCTGCTTCATAAACTAAAAACACTTTAGGGGATATTTTTTCTGGATACAAGATACTGCAATCCAAAAAGAAGACAATAGGGACCTGTGTTTGAAGTACTGAATTGTTTTATAGTAATTGCCAAGTGAAGCATTTTTCCATTTACACTGTATTGCTAAAGTGAAGTTTTTTTTTCTTTTGTTTTTTATTTTATGCTTGTCAAGACTCTTGTTACTGATTTGCAACATTTTGTCCATTTAGTCTGTCTCTTGACATAAATTTCTGAAGTACATCTTCCTTTGTTTTGTTGCATTGGTCTGAATTAAAATTGAACCGGATTGTTAAAGCAGGGATTAAGATGGTCAGCATTTGGTAAAATCTCTGTAGCTTCAGATTAGTTATTCATATCTACAAATCTAAAGGAAAATGAGGAGAAAATGAATGTATTCCCAGGTATTGTTTTCTTTATGATGGCAACCTTTCAAAAAAGTTCCAAAGAAATTTAACAGCATCTCCTCATCATGGAGTAAATTCATCTCGACATGAAAATCAATATACATCTTGTACAACAAACTTAATTCATTTAAACTACATGGAAGGGTTAATCTTCTAGATTTTTTTACCTTTGCTACTTACGTATCAAGTAAAGTAGATTACTATGCTTTATTACTTTAATCATCTTAAAAAGGTTTGGTGTCCATATTGGATAATTATATGAGCTAACATCCTAAAATCCTCTCCATTCAATCCTTTAGCAATCTCATTCCTAGATCCTAAAAGCTTATAGAAACTCAATCATAAATTTCTAACAAGTTTGACTCTGTCATTCAAAACCTTATTAAAGTTATTAAAGCTTGACTCAATTCAAAATTTGTTTCAACCTATAAATTCCAATCCTAATATAAAACTATCAAAGAAAATACCAGAGTTATCTAATTTCCCCTAATCAGAAATGAACTAGTTACATATTTCCTACCATTTCCCTCATTGTCCAATCAGACTTAATCTCAACCTTCCTAAAGGATAGTAACCACTTATTATTCAAATTATAAACACTTACCTTATTTCCAAACACATCTCATCAAGAAAACTAACTTGCTTTTTTCAATCAAATTTCATCTTTCCCTTTTTGGATAAAGCTGCCTCTCTTACATATAAACTTATTATAAACTTCATAATAAATATTTAATATCCTCCTATTAGACTAATATGCATTCTTCACTCTCTAGCAAGGATACATTTTCCAAAATATTCCAATTAAATAATAAATGTATACCATTAATGAAAATATATTGTATACATTTAATGATATTAATTAATGTCTATTTAACTCCTTATAAAATGGTAAAATACTATCCTGCACAGTTTGTAGGGCAGATGAAGCTAACTCTTTCCATACCATTTGGGGCTGCAAATATTCAAAAAATGCATGGACCACTTTATCTGTCAGTTTATATCCCAATGGTGTTAATGAGTTACAAATTTCATGGGAATTTGCAATTCTGCACACCCCACCTATCAGAATGAAAATTCAAAGATCTGAACTTATTAATAACTGTGTTAATGTTTCTCAAATTCTATATTATAAAAATATGGTTAGATTTTAAATCATTAAATTAGAATGCATTAATTGATTGTTTCTTGCAATATTATAAGTGTTTTAAATTCTTAATCTTAACCAGTTCTAAAAGGTGGCAAGCAATTTCCAAAAATGTTCAGAAATCATGTCTTAATTTGTCCTTTTCAATATATATATATATATATATATATATATATATATATATATATATATATATATATATATATATATATATATATATATATATATATATATATATATACACACACACACACACACACACACACATATGTTATATATATATATATATATATATATATATAAAAACGTAACTATGACAAATACCCAATATATTTTACAATTTATGCTATTATTATACTTTTATTCAAGCATACATGTGAAAATCAATTGTACTATGTGTTCAATGTATTTTGCTAATTGCAATTTTCATTCCTTGTCAAAACATTTGAAAAGAACTGGATTGCTAAAAGAAAAATCTGCTGACTTTATATATTTTGCTTTACCTAAAACAGTAACATTGTCACATAAAACCCAAAGACTGTATCAAATAACCTCAGAATTTGTTGAAAATGACCCACCAACTCTTGGTCGGTCACCTAATAGATTAATGTTTTCATTAAAGGGAAAGAAATATCAGCACAGATGCAGTAAAATGCAGTCACTGTCCAAACCTTGTAAAAACCCGACAAATTGCATTACTTAACAACCAATAACTCTGCTTAATATGAACCATAAGGCTTTAATAATAAATTAGCCAATTGAATTAAATGGATGCTATTCCATTAAATTCACCAGATAAAATAAAGGTTACTTCTCTTGGAAAGTGTGATATAATAGTATAGTACAGCATAATATAATATAGTGTAATATAATACAATATAATATAATATCAAAAACGTCTTATCAGTAATTGTGTTTATCACAAATAATATAAAATGACACAATATCATTTTAGAATTTAAAAATGTATGCAAATTATTTAATAAACTACTTATCTTTGAATTTGCTAATGAACTAATGAAACACATTACTGAGCTTTATTGAAGCTTACAGGCATAATTTAAAGTTAATTAGTTCATCTGTCAAGTTAGACATGTTAAGATGGTTACT
>NC_056731.1:1041261611-1041344111 GCF_019279795.1 Protopterus annectens
TCTGTCACCCCTGGGCTTCCGGATACTGGCCAAGACTCTTGCCAACCCTATTGTGCCTTTTTGGGCGGTATTCCAAAGACCAAATTACCACCATAACAGCTACAGACAAATGCAATATGAGGGTCATGCTGCTCAATGCTCGAAGTCTAAATCTCAAAATGCACTCGCTCAAAGCACTCCTTAAAATGGAAAACATTGACATTTGTGCTGTAACAGAGACCTGGTTCAAGGCAGCAGAAAGCACCCCTGCGCTACCAGGCTATAACTCATTCCACACTTTTCGGCCTCAGAACTTGGACCAAAGCTACAAAGGCAGTGGTGTTTCTATATTCATAAAGGATGCACACACCTCTAGACTTGTAATCCAAGATAACGCATCTGAGATACTTCAGGTGCACCTAACATTGTGAAGACACCATTTCAGGTCATAGCCTGCTACATCCCAGCCATGTCCCAGGACTCACACTCCATGTTCCTAAGCACCCTGGAGAATATTAGGGTCCAACCTAAGACTCTCATACTGGGAAACTTCAATTACCCCTCCGTTAACAGGGAAAACTACTCATGTACCAATCCACTTGCCCAATGTTTCCTAGAATTCATTAATTCTAATGCCCTAGACCAGCTCGTTCTTACCACCACTAGAGGTAGTAACATCCTTGACCTGGTCATTACTAACATGGGCGACATTGCTCTGCACCAATAGTCAACTTCTCCCTAGTTAGATCCGACCACAAACTAAACACCTTGGAAATCCACATCCCTCCCACCCTCCCCCACCCCGCAAAGGTGACCACCATGAAATCTTCTCCAAAGCTAACTTTGGGCTCCTAAAAACAGAGGTGGCTAACTTTACAGCACTCATGCAAATGGAGAATAGTTGCATGACCGCCGAGTCATACACCAATGCACTGTATGAACATGTACACAAATGCATGGATCTCGCCATACTCAACAGAACCAATGCTCTCCTCCAAAAAAAAAAAAAAAAAGCCAATCTGGTGGTTCCTTTCCATAAACGAACTCTACAACAGAAGGAGGAAACTGATGTGGAATAAGGTAATGTCCCAAGACTGGAAAAACTCCCTTATCAGCCTCAACATAAAGTTAAGATCCATCATCAAATCTTCTAAAGCTAGCTATGAAAACAGAATTGCAGCAGACAGTAAAGACAACAAGGCCTTCTATAGTTATGTAAAGAATCTCCAGAGCAATACCCAGATTTGCTCTGAGCTACTGCACAATGGTACCTCCTATACCGAGCCAACAGTTATTGCCAATATATTACCTGACAGATTCTTTGCCAACTTTATCCCCCCCCCAAAGGACCAATCACAATATCAGTAGATTGTCATGCACCCAGTATTACTACTGCACAGGTTAAAACAGCACTGTCCAAGGCCAAGAATACAGCTTCTATGTGATCTCACAATATCCCTGCCTGTCTTCTACATGAACTACAGAGTAAACTAGCACCTCACCTGTGTGCCCTGTTTAATCACAACCTCACCTCAGGCTTTGTCCCTACCAAATGGTGCACTGCAACAGACATCCCTCTCCACAAAGTAGGAGCGACTACAGACCCTGGGAACTATCGCCCTATTAGCCTGACAAGTCTGCTATGCAAAGCTATGGAATGCATCTTCATGGACCTAATAAACAATGATATATTAAATCTCCAAACTCTGGATCCCACACAGTTTGGTTTTGTGAAGGGTAGATCATGCCTGCTGAACTTGGCCAACTTCTTTGAGTAAGTCACCAGAGCTGTGGATGAAGGCAAGGTGGTTCATACAGCCTACCTTGATCTGGCCAAGGCCTTTGATACCATTCCTCACTCAGGAATCATAGAAAAACTCACTAAACCTGGCATCAAACCCTGTATTCCTAGGTGAGTTGCAGACTGGCTCACAGATAGAGCCCACAGTGTGAAAGTAGCTGACTCCAAGTCAGACTGCAGGCCAGTCACGAGTGGAGTCCCACAGGCTTTTGTCCTGGATCCTCTCTTGTTTGGTATCTACTTCTCTGAAATCCAGGCCAACACAAAAGGACTCTGGCTGACAAAGTTTGCAGATAATTGCAAGATGGGAGTTATTATTGACTCCCCAAGTGATGTTGACATCCTACAGAAAGGCCTCTCTGAGACCAACGACTGGTGTCAGAACAATGCCATTAAGTTCAATGCCAAAAAATGTATTTTCACCCTGCTTGGGAAAAACCTGATTCCCTTGAATTACCACATTGATTGTAGTCCACTGAACACAGAAGGTGTTATAGGAAAACTCTTTTTTGACCACCACATTACCACTGTGGTCAGAAAATTCTTTTATGTGGCACATCTCATTACTGAGGGTTTTACATCCAGGAAGAAAGAGGTCATTGTCTCCCTCTACTCTTTTCCCTCATTAGGCCAGTCATCAAATACAATGCCCCATTTGGCATGTACCTCACTAGACACCTACAACAACAGGAGAGGTCAAAAAAGTGCCTCACAAAGAGGATCCTATGCCTTAAACACTATATGGACAGACTCAAAAAACTCCAACTATTTTCTGTCTCATATCGCCTACTTAGAGACAATGTCTGCTTGACTTACAAGCCCATGAATGACCCAGCCCTGTTAGAAATGCTGCATCTAAATAAATCCCAATCCCTCCACACCACATGCTCCAGAGACCTCAACCTCATTACCACAATCAACAGAACATGCTGGAGGGACAGGTTCATAACCCAGAAACTGCCTATGTTCTGGAATAGATTTCCCATACAGGTCAAGCAAAGCACCTCACTGGCCCTCTTCAAGAGAAATCTTGATGAGTGGATGGGAAATAGAAAATTCACCCTGGGGATCACTCCAGTGGCTCTACTTGACAGAGGCACTGGGAACAAAGGTTGGGTGGCATGATGCCAGGGTAATCCTATGGGCTAGGCTTGTAAAGGCTCCAGAGCCATTAGCCTAGTACACACCTCTGAACCTATGAACCTAAAATCAGATATGTTCTACAAACTAATACATACTTGATTTTCCTTGTATTTTCCTGACTCTCTCATACCTCTAAACTGTCAGGAGGTTACACTTTTTTTCTTTAAAAAAAATAGTGACAGAGATTGTCTTTCTCCATTGCTTGTTTTCTAAACCAGGGTTGTACTATCTAAGCCTTTGAACAAAAGTCCCATATGCATATACAGTACATCATCAGATAGCAAAAGCAGGGAACAATACAGAAGAACACCACAGTGCTGTTATACAAAGACATGATTTAAGAAAAGTAAGTAATTTTTTTCTTAAATAATGTCATTGTATAATAGCAATAACCTACTCTGCGGTGTGGTATAACAATATCCATGGCTGAAGGTTTATCCACTGTTGGCTTTAAAAAAAACAACAAAAACCACAGCAGAAACACAATGAGTAGATAAAACAAGCCAAGACCTTAATAAAAAATGCTGACCACTTTCACAAAGCCACTGTTGCTACTTCAAATCATACTCAACAACTAAAACACCATGAACTAAATGCAAAGAACTACTCCTCTGGGCCACTTCAACCAATAGACACACAGACAGTTATGGTTACTAAGTAACTAATTACTTAATACTAGTACAATTCAAAGACTAAGCATAATTAAATCATTAACAGTCGTTCTACTTTAAAAACAATTTGTACAAAAATATCTCTTTACATCACAGAAAACATACAATACAATAAAATTGTACATTATTTAAAACATTTTAAATATATTTCTTCAGCTTTCTGTATTTTAAGGCTGGTTATATAGAAACATAATCATTCAGCCCATAGTCTTGATGTGCTCACAGTCTAAATATCCATCTCAACTCTGCCTGTTCTGTAGCATTGGTCAAATCCCCTCTCCTAACACTAGGGGGCATAACGTCTATCACTGAGAACATAAGAATATGTTTCTCTCTTTTCTCAGTCATGTGTTTATTAATGGCACTGTAGGTTAAACCCCTACATGCACAGTACAGATGGTCTCTCATTCTCTCCTTAAATGCCTATTTATTTTGCCTATGTAAAACTGATTACAGACTGTGCATAGGGCAACATACACTAAGTTATTTGTATTACAGTCAGCCTTTGCCCTAACTTTATATGTTCTGCCAGTGTGTGGATATACAAATATTGTTGATTCATTGATTAAATGACAAAAAGAGCAAGCTCTACATTTCCTCATGCCAACTGCCTGTTTACTAATGTCTCTCCATCATCCCCAGGATAACAAAGTTTATGTTTCAAAGACTATTTATTCTTGAAACCAAAAAGTGGACTGGGCCCCACTAACTGGGCTATAGCTGGTTCTACTTCTAACACATGCCAGTGTTTCCGTATTATATTCCTAATACCGCGATCATCTGTAGAATAGGTAAGTGAAAATGGTATCCCTTTACTTAAGCTATCCTTCTTATGATTACATGTATGGGATAATGAAAAATAAGGTTTTCCTAACCTATTCTTGCCCCTTTTATCTTCATCATGTACTAATGTGATGTCCATTTCCTTATAGCCTCTTATTAAAACTCCTTCTTAACTATGAACAGCAAAAAAGTCAAGGAACAGAAAAACTGCAAATAAAAGAAATGTAGTCTGAGTAATCACCACCACAGCTGCTGCTATCCACAAAAGTCTTTTATTAACACACTTATTGAGCTCTTTCATCTCAATAAAGAGAGACTTCATCAGAATAATAAAGATGGCATAAAAAAGACAGTTTAAATACTAACATCAATTAGAATTCCTCCAATAAACTGTGAAATGTAATTCAAATCCTTCACACATTAATTAATTATTTAAAAAGCCTGGATAGGATCAGCACAAGCAGCTTTTTGCAGCATATATTAAACAATATATACTTATCCAATATATATATATATATATATATATATATATATATATATATATATATATATATACAGATTTATTTAAAAAACACATATACCTTATGATTTGCTATATTTTATTTGCTTTTTCGTGTAACATGGGAACAATGGAAATTGCATCATTCAAGCCTGGGGGAGGGGGGGGGGCATTGCAGCTAAACTAAGCTGCCATTCTGTTTCTTTTTTCTTTAAAATATTTTCCAGTCTCCTCCCCTGCCATCCAATTTAATGATTTCCACTATCCCAAATAAAAACTTTAGAATGTTTATACAGTGCGTTATTCTGCTTCCCATTTTTGATATCATTTACATGTTCATATATTCTACATCTTAAGGGACGTTCAGTCTTACCTACATCAAAGTAAAAACATGTGGCACAAACACTTAAGTAGATCACTTTACTAGTCTTACAATTACCCTTTTTTAAATAAACTCTGCTATGCATTCTGTTGTTTAGGGTAATTATTTTTTCCTTAAAAATAAAGAATCATTGACTGCAAGCTCCACAAGACCTTGTACTGATATCTGTTGTGCTAGAACTATCTAACCTGTGTTCCAGGAGCTTCTTGAAGTTATTCTCCTGTACTATATACAAATTTTGGTTCTTTACCCACCTTATCTTAGATATCTTTATTTACCTTAAATATGTTCCAGTTGGAACTCAAGGCATTCTTGATTTTTTTAGTCAGATGATTATATTGTAATACACATGCTTTCCCATATAGAACCTTGTTGGTATAAATCTTACATTCAGTATTAGATGGGCCCAAAACCACTCCCAGCAATGGTTTATAAGCAGCACCCCATTTTTTTATATATTTCGTCTATTATTTCCATAATAAATTCTTTGGGGTATCCCCACTCCTGGAACATAAAACAAATTTTATCTAGTTCACTTTTTACATCATCATAATGTGATGTCATGTATGCTACCCTGGTAGCTTGTCCTTTCACAATACTTCTTTTCTGAGTTATAGGATGGTTGCTTTGAAAATGTAAATAAGAATTGCAGAACATTTCCTTTTGAAAAATCTTTGATCTAAAACCACTGTTGTCTTGGAAGATATATGTATCAAGAAAATGAATACCTGAACCATCAAACTTATATGTACATTTTAGACCCCCCCCCTTTTAGACCCATAGTTGCATCAAGTGGGTCTAAGACACATCCACTAGCTGTATACGTGGATTTCTGGGTACAACACGTGGTCAAGAAAACTGAACATCTTATGAAAGACTCATGGAACTTTTTGGGTCACTTAAAGAGTGATTTATGGAAAGAAGATTCGATTTATTTAACAGTACATGTGAAAGATTTATTTACTGTTATTCCTAGAGTAGAAGGAATGGCTTTATTTGAAGAGTCCTTGTTTCATTTTTCTGATCTTGCACATGACCAAATTATACTTATATGTGAAATCATGAGTCTAGTCCTAGAAAATAATTATATTTATTTTGAGGGCGAGTTCTACCAGCAAATCAATGGGGTAGTAATGGGGGTGGCTTGTGCCCCCATGTATACAAATTTAGTATTGTTGTGATGGGGGACTAACTATGTATTCCAATACCCCTTTTGGCACAGAATTAAAATGTACACCAGATTTCTGGATGATATTTTTATTTTGTGGGATGGACCTAGTACTGAGGTACATTATCTCAATAATACAACGGAATTTCTAAAATTTACATATAAGTTTGATGGTTCAGGTATTAATTTTCTAGAGATGTATATCTTCCATGGCAACAGTGGTTTTAGATCAAGGATTTTTGAAAGGAAACTTTATGCAGTTCTTATTTACATTTTCAAAGCAACCATCCTATAACTCAAAAAAGAATTATTGTGAAGGGGCAAGCTATCAGGGTAGCACGCATGACATCACATTATGATGATGTAAAAAGTGAACCAGATAAAATATGTATTATGTTCCAGGAGAGGGGATACCCCAAAGAATTTGTTATGGAAATAATAGACGAATATATAAAAAATGGGGTACTGCTTACAAACCAGTGCTGGGAGTGGGTTTGGTCCCATCTAATACTGAATGCAAGATTGATACCAACAAGATTCTATATGAGAAAGCATGTGTGTTACAATATAACTATCTAACTAAAAAAAATCAAGAATGCCTTGAGTTCCAACTGGAACATATTAAGGGTAAATAAAGATGTCTATGATAAGGTGGGTAAAGAACCAAAATTTGTATATAGTACAGAAAAATAACTTCAAGAAGCTCCTGGAACACAGGATAGATAGTTCTAGCACAACAGATGTCAGTACAAGGCTTTGTGGAGCTTGCAGTCAATGCTCCTTTATTTTAAGGAAAAATTAATTACCCTAAACAACAGAATGCATAGCAGAGTTTATTTTAAAAAAGGTAATTGTAAGACTAGTAAAGTGGTCTGCTTAAGTGTTTGTGCCACATGTTTTTATTTTTATGTAGGTAAGACTGAACGTTCCTTAAGATGTAGAATATATGAACATGTAAATGATATCAAAAATGGGAAGCAGAATAGCGCACTGTATAAACATTCTCAGACTTGTTCTAACTTTGATAAGTTTTTATTTGGGATAGTGGAAATCATTAAACTGGATGGCAGGGAGGAGACTGGAAAAATATTTTAAAGAAAAAAGAAACAGAATGGCAGCTTAGGTTACCTGCAATGTTCCCCCCAGGCTTGAATGATGCAATTCAATTGTTCCCATGTTACATGAAAAAGCAGATAAAATATAACAAATCATTAGGTATATGTGTTTTTTTTTAATTGCATATATATTGGCTAAATATATATTGTTTAATATATGCTGCAGATAGCTGCTTGTGCTGATCCAAGCCAGGCTTTTTTTAAATAATTAATTGATGTGTGAAGGATTTGAATTACATTGCACAGTTCATTGGTGGAATTCTAATTGATGTTAATATTTAAACTGCCTTTTTTATGCCTTCTTTTTATTCTGATGAAATCTCTATTTATTGAGATGAAAGTGCTCAGTAACTGTGTTAACAAAAGACTTTTGTGGATATCAGCAATTACGGTGGTGTTTACTCGGACTACATTTTCTTCTTAAATATATCTAACCTCTCTTCTAGTTCACTATAATGAGTAGTGAGCCTGCTGTTCCTTAATGTTTTCCCCTTCTAAATATTTTTAAAGACATGCTTAGGATGCATGCTTTTATGATGTAAATAAGTTGGGCGATAGCATTCCTTTCTACATAGTCAAGTAAACAAGATGCCAGTATTGTCTCTAATAATCTAGACTTCCAAAAAATCAATGCTGGAATCTGAAATAGTAAACGTAAATTGTAAAAAGCTATAACTTGTATTTAAATCATTCACAAAGGCACATAGTTCTATCTTTGTTCCCTGCCAAAGCAGGAAAAGGTCATCAACAAATCTACGATAAAAGGAAACAAGTCCCTTCCAAGCTGTGAACCTAATTGGTGCTTCTCCTCCCAGCAGGTCATGACCAAATTGGCATAGGTATTGGCACATGATGTGCCCATAGCTATGCCATACGTTTGCCTATAGTAAATATTATCAAACACGAACACATTATATTCAAGCACTAGTTCCAAAAGATAGCAGATGAAATCTATCTGTTTGGTTGCTGATATACTTTTATCAAGCAAGACACTTCTAACCATCTGACTCCCTTCTAAATGGGGTATTGCTGTGAAGCGATTTCATACCTAAAGTCACCATAAATTGAGTTTTTACTGATGTTTCACCTTGTGTAAACATAAAAAGATCTTGCAAATAGTGTTTAGTATCCCTAAGTACCGTGTCACATTTATCAAGAATAGGTCTGGGCTATTTTTCTACATATATAGACAGGAGTTCTGTTAACCATCCTCCTCCTGCCACAATGGGTCTGAAGTGGGGGGTGTCAATGGATTTTTATGTACTTTAGGCATCCCATTTAAGCTGGGTATCAAGGGATTTTCAACCACAAAGTACTGAAAAAGTTCCTTTGACATAAGGTGCATATTTAAACACTCTGTTAATGTCCTCAGCATCTCTTCCTGCAGGCATTCTATATCAATTAAACTCGCAGGATTATATGTTTTCTAATCTAATAACATAACATTCATGGTGTCAAAATAATAAGCTTTTTCCATAACAACCAATGAGCAACCATTGTCTGCTGGTCTGCCTGTTGTTCGTCAAAAGTTAAATTATTAAAACTCTGCTTCTCATTTCTCAATAGCTTATTTAATTTATCTTCACATAACCTAGTAAATACATCTAGGACAGGGTGGCTCTGTGGTCTATACTGACTAGGTTTCTAAAACACAGCAGCATTATACATTTCATTATTACTGTTACCAAACTTTAGTTTTAATGCAACATTCCTCGTAAACATTCACAAATCTAACCTAACTTCAGAGACATCAGCTCATTGAGCTGGCATGAATGAAAGTCCTCTATTTAAAACACTAACCTCTGCTCCAGTTAACTGTCTGGAGGAAATATTCTATACCAGATTCGTACAACATGAGTCCACATGTTCTTGAGTGTCCGCATGTTTCCTTCCTGGAGTGGCTGTTTGTTTCATTCTGCCTCGTGGCTCTTGTACTTCGGTAGAACTCTTCCATCTTTTGTGAAAGGGGACAGAGAGTTGAAAAAAATGTCTATTGGGAAATGGGAAGCAGAGTTTTAATAATTTATCTTTTGATGAACAACAGGTGGCAGACCAGCAGACACGGGCAGCTCAGTGGTTGTTATGGATAAAGTTTATTATTTTGACACCATGAATGTTATGTTATTAGATAAGAAAACATATAGTTCTGTGAGTTTATTTGATATAGAATGCCTGCAGGAAGAGATGCTGAGGACATTAACAGAGTGTTTAAATATGGGCCTTATGTCAAAGGAGCTTTTTCAGTACTTTGTGGTTGAAAATCCCTTGATACCCAGCTTAAATGGGATGGCAAAAGAACATGAAAATCTGTAGACAGACCCCTTCAGACCCAATTTGGCAGGAGGGGGATGGTTAATGGAATCCCTGTCTATATATTTTATTTATGTATTTATTTATTTATTTATTTATTTATTTATTTATTTATTTCAGTTTGCTAACTGGGAAAGTCCATTGGGCCAAGGTAGCCTATTTTCAATGGAGGCCCGAGGAGAAAAGCTCCAGACAGAAAGACAATATACAATATATAATGTTTTAGTACAGCATAGGAGAACAACAGTTTAACATTCAATATACAGCAAGGCAGGATTTTACATATCTTGAATATATGAGCTGAGTCAATCACTTATAAGATATTAACAAAAACAATAAATTTATGTTCATTTAATATACTACATGTATTTAGGCAAAGGAATTTTAGAGAGATGAATTGAAGCAGTGGCAGAGATTAGAGTAGAATAGAATAGGGATAGGTATCGGGAATCAGGTAGGATGGGTACAGGAGCACTACCAGAGGGAGTAGAGGTGAGAGTGGAGTAGGGTTTTAAAGGATGATAGGTTAGGGGTAGTTCTAATGTAAGGGGGAAGAGAGTTCCATAATCTGGAAAGGGAGAATGATAGTAGAAGTTGCCCTGGTGCATGTAAAGGCTTGTAAAGTTCGAAGAGGTTCTGATTTGTGGATCTAAGTGTTCTATGTGACTAGAGAAGTTTTAGGGAAGAAGAGAGTGATGGACAGTTAGAAAGTTTGAAAATTAGCTTGTGTGCTGTACTTAGTTGAATGAAATTTAGGTAGCCTGGGAGTTCCAACCAATTTAGAGCATGTAGGGAGTTGCAATGGTGAGTAGAGGATTTGGATCCTGTGGCAAACTTTGACATTTTGTTATAACATGAGGAAAGTTTAGATTTAGGCATGATTGGAGGTTAGAGAGTAGCGAAGCTCCATACAAAAGGGAGGGTGGGAGGTAGGTGGTAGATAGGAGTTGTCTAGAAGACAGAGAAAGGTAGCGCCTGTGTCGGTAAAGTATACCAAGTTTTTGATGAGTCTTTTTAATATTGGTTTGTAGGTGGATATCAGATTTTAGCTGGTCATCGATAAGAACGCCCAGAAGTTTTGTATGGGGAACTATTTCAATAGGTGTTTTGTTTAGGCTAAGTATAGAGAAGGATGCTTTGTCAGCAGCAGTATGTCTAGAAGGGGTAAAGATCATTATTTTAGATTTGGAGACATTTAGGGCTAGGTGATTGTCAAGCATCCAGGACTCAGTGGAGGAGAAGGCTTCTTGTGTAAGATTTATTAGTAAAGGAAGAGTTTTGGCTGAGCAGAAGATAGTGGAGTCGTCGGCGTATTGCACCAGTTTAGCATTGGGGATCTTTTGGTGGAAATCATTGATGAAAATGTTAAATAGTAAAGGACCCAAAATAGAGCCTTGGGGTACACCTGTTGGGGTGTGAAGGAAAGGGAAAGTGCAGTAGTTCCATTTTACAGCTTGTTCCCTGGCTGAGAGATAGCCGGAGAACCATTTGATAGATGAAGAGGAGAGATTAAGATGGGAGAGTTTAGAAAGTAGAAGCACATGAGAAACAGTGTCGAAAGCTTTAGATAAGTCGAGGAGGAGCATAGAAACTATGTTCCCAGAGTCACGAGCAGAGTTAATGATTTTGAGGAAGGAAAGAAGGGCAGTGGTGGTGCTATGTCCTGGTATAAACCCGTGTTGGGTAGGAGTTAGGAGTTGTTTGTCCAATAGGTAGAGTAATAGTTGGAGGTAAATACATTTTTCGAGTATCTTAGAGACAGGGGATAGGATAGCAATAGGACAAAAGTTGGAGAATGAACAGTTTGTACCTCCTTAATGGAGGAGGATGATGAAGGCTTTTTTCCAGAGGAATGGTACATAGGACTCCTGAATGGAGCAATTAATTAGGATGCTGATTGGAAGGGCTATGCCATCAGCAGCTAGTTGGAGAAATTTGGATGGAATGTCATCTGGGGCATTAGAGTAAGGTTTTAACTTTTGTAGGAGCTTTTTTATAGTGTGGGTAGGAATGGATTTGAGAGTAAAAGGGGAATACTTAGGGTTCATGGAAGTTAAGTTTTTGTTATAAGTTAAGTTGGGGTGGATGTTGTTAGGGAAAGAAGAGGTGAGTTTGCCTATGGAGTCAATGAAAAAGGAGTTAAATTGGGTAGCTAGGTAGTCTTGTGTGTCTGGGTCAGTGCAAGGGTTCTCTTTTTTGCTTGGGGATAATATTGATGAAATACTGTTCCAAAATTTTCTGGGGTTGGTTTTATGATTATTTTGAAGTTTAAGGTAGT
This sequence comes from Protopterus annectens, assembly GCF_019279795.1. Lineage (NCBI taxonomy): Eukaryota > Metazoa > Chordata > Ceratodontiformes > Protopteridae > Protopterus > Protopterus annectens. The sequence goes on from NC_056731.1 coordinate 1,041,273,741, forward strand.
AGGATTTGCGGTCAGTGGCTATTTGTTTTTTTACTTGATTTCACAGTTGCTTGCATTCGGCAAGAGATTTGGGAGTTTTGCATTTTTGGTAGTATTTCCAGATTTTATTTCGGTGATGCGTAAGTAGTTTTGTGTCTTTAAGTAGCCAGGGGGCTGTTTTAGATCTGAGTCTTTTGGTTTTACTGGGGGTGAAGTTGTTAAGTATATCAGTGAAAATTCTATTGAAATGTGAGACTGTGGCATCTAAAGGGAGGGACTTTAGAGGGTTCCAGTCTATCTGTTTTAAGGTACTAGAGAAAATTAGGGGGTTGAAGTTTTGCATGTTGTGGGTGGTAACGTGTCTGTGTTGAAAGAAGATGGTGGAGGGGGAATGGCATATGTAGGCAAGGAGATGGTCTCTAAGGGAGTCTGCGAGAGTACCACTATCAGAAACTAGGTTTGGGTGGGAGACTAGTATCCAGTCAAGGATGCTACCTGTGGTGTAATCTTTATTTGGTCTAGTAGGGGTTTTGATTAGCTGTGTAAATTGATATAGGTTGATGCTTTGAAAAGGGGTAGATGAGTCAATGGAAGACCAGTTTATGTTGACATCGCCTAGGATTATAGTCTCACTATTTATGTTGGAAGTATACATGTAGAAAAAACAACTCAGACCTATTCTTGATAAATGTGACATGGTACATAGAGATACCAAACACTTTTTGCAAGATCTTTTTATGTTTACACAAGGTGGAACATCAGTAAAGATTCAATTTATGCTGACTTTAGATGTGAAATCACTATTTACAGCAATACCCCATTTAGAAGGGATTCAGATGGTTAGAAGTGTCTTTCTTGATAAAAGTTTATTAGCAACCAAACAGATTTCATCTGCTATCTTTTGGATCTAGTACTTGAATATAATGTGTTCGTGTTTGATAATATTTACTATAGGCAAACCTGTGGTGTTGCTATGGGCACATCATGTGCCCATATATGACCTGCTGGGAGGAGAAACACTCTATTAGGTTCATAGCTTGGAAGGGAACTTGTTTCCTTTTATGGTAGATTTGTTGACGACCTTTTCCCGCCTTTGGAGGGAACACAGATAGAACTAAGTGCCTTAGTGAATTATTTAAATACAAGTTGTAGCTTTTCAGAATTTATGTTTACTATTTCAGATTCCAGCATTGCTTTTTTGGATGTCCAGATACTGGCATCTTGTATACTCAGTTATATTGAAAGGAATGCTATCTCCCAACTTATTTACATCATGAAAGCATGCATCCTAAGCATGTCTTTAAAAATATTTTGAAGGGACAAACATTAAGAAACAGCAGGCTGGGGGCGTGGCTAGGATGTAGACTGGTTGGCAGCATCTTTTTTCAGCTCTGCACTCAAAAGATATTTCTGAGAGGAATTTTTAAAAACTAGATATTGTAGACAAACCTATTTTGTTGAATTACTTCTACTAATATCACTAGAAGTCTACAGTGCAAAAAATTTGGCTTTAAACATTATTTTTCCTGTCAAAAACAAGAAGGAAGGTATCTGGATCTACTGAAAATGAGCTTTTCTAAGCATACCACACAGGACCAGACAATGAAAAAGGAGATACAGTCTTTATTAAATGCTATACAGGACTTGTCAGTGAAATTTGACAAAATGAATACCAAACTGGACACTTTTGAGGAGAGATCTACAAAACAAATACAGCAACTATAAGAAATAATGACGCAACAGAAGTCTCAAATAGCTGACATAGAGAGATCCTTAAATGATACTGAGGGCAGACTCTCAGAACAAGATCTTCAGCTACATTTTTTATCACAACAAAATGCTTCATTACAAAATAAAATAGAGGATCTAGAGAACAGGTCCAGGCGAAATAACCTTCGCATCTATGGGCTACCAGAGAAAACAGAGGAGATAACATGGTGACTTTCCTTACTACCTGGTTACCAGAAGTTTTAAAATTGCCTGAAGCTCTTTCTTATGGAATTGAAAGAGCCCACAGATCCTTAAGAGCTGCTTCATCAACCATCAAATCGAAAAATCACCCGAGATCAATAATAGTAAAGTTTTTTCAACAAAGGACAAGGAACTTATTTTAAAAACAGCATGGCCAACTTCTCCAGTTAAATACAAAGACAACATAATCAGATTTGATAATGATTATTCTGCTGGAGTTATAACTGCAAGAAAAGAATGTCTCCCTCTGATAAAGGAATTGAAAAAAAGACAACTTAAAGTCCATTTGCTGTTCCCTGCAAGAATAAAAATATTTTTTACTGAAGGTCCTAAAACTTTTGACACTCTGCAAGCAACAGTTTCTTATCCTTCAGCTAATAAAACCTTGGATAATGTGGAAGAAATGGATTTCTCCCAATTTGGGGTTAAGCATCACTTAGAAAAAAATGAATGGGGCACTGCTGACAAGAAGAAGAAGAAACGATAAAAGACATATGAAAAACACAAACTTTATTGTCTTCTATTTGCTCTGTAAGGCAAAAAAGTTATTTGAAAGCATTCATGCTTTACACATGTGTCAGTCTTTGAAACAATATAAATACAAGATAAGCAGAACATTTTATAACTAAAGCAAACAACCCTAAAGAAAGCAATGTAACATATCTTTCTCTATTACAGTGTAAATACTTACAGTCATGATTTTTCTAACTCTAAATGATGTTTAGATAGTTCATTTATAAATTACCTGCCTTTTACTGCTAGTATAGAATATGATGTATTTACACTGACATATTAATGTGGTGTGTTTAAATGAGCATGATTCCTTTTTATATTATTTACACTAAGCTGCATGAAATATCTAAACTGATGTATTTAATACACATAATAATATATAAAACTGATAGTAATAACTGTCAAAAAGTGCCTTGAAAAGTAATTATCTATTCTTTGATGCTAAAAGTGCCTTTTTGACTAACAAACAACTGTTTGGCTTGTATATCTGCCCTTAATGTTAAGAAAACTAATAGAAGTTTAATGAGCTGGTGTTCAGTTTAAAAAAAGCCCTAAAAACTTCACTTACTTTGTTTTTGTCTTCCCTCCATGGTCACGAGCTGGGAACTCTTATTTTACCACCCCTGAATGAAGGTTCTTCAGTTAGAATCCATTACAGTGTGTTAAACCTTCTAACAGCACAAAATGAAAGTAAACAGTCATGAGTGATGTCAGCACTAAAACAAGACAGTATGGGTGTGGTGTCAGCTCCTAAGCTACTTAAAGTAACCAGCACACTATTTATGAGATGGCAAAGTGCTTTTACAGTTTTAACAAATATTAAAAGTACAGTGAAGTACCTAATGAATTTAGAAGGTATCAACACATACATGACGTTTTATTATATTGTAATATTTGTTATTCATTTTGAATTGTACACATAAACAGCACACAAAGCTTAAAAAGAATATATCACTTGGAAGAAACTGTATGAATAGTTAACACATACAGACTTTACTATAATCTTTTCTGATAAGATCACCCACGTAAATTACTATAATTTAACTTAATTTTATAAAAATTTAATATATTTAAGTCCTTGACTGGAACTATATAACATATTTGTAAACACACTGCAGCTAGTGTACTCAACCTTAAGGATAGTAAGTCAATTAAGGTTCATGAATGTAGCTATGTGTTATTAGGCATTTTAAGGGTAAAAAAGAGTTGCTGTTTAATTATCAAGATACTCTGTAAATATTAAATTGTTCAAGTAGCACAATCATTAAGAAGTAATGAGCAAGAAAAAAACTCAGTCTTGCTTATGATATTGTTTTATATATATATATATATATATATATATATATATATATATATATATATATATATATATAGGAAAGAACTGCTGAATTATAAGTATGCTTTTATTAAAGGCAAGTTATATTAATATTGAACATCCTCACTGAAAATGAATGGTTGTGTAGAGACACAGTAACTCCCATTATATAACCAAGGCTAAAGAGATTGTCTTGTATGTCTAAATTGATCAGCCTTGAACCTTAGATTGCAAATAGACATGCAACATACTTTTACTTATAATACTGAATATATATTATATAACATCACAAAAGCTAAAGTCATTGTCAGCTGCATCTCATATCAATCAGCATTAAAATATGATTTGAATAGCATAGGCATTTACTAACATATTGCTGTTGGTACCTGATATGCATATAAGTAACAGGTCTAATTTCTGTCTATGAAAGTAAATACCAGGCTGTGTGCATTTGTTAATTATGAAACAAGTGCGTGCTATCTATTCTTTTTAATATCCTATAGGTATGTACTTGTTAGAGACACACACATGCTGCAAAGCTGCTAGTTATTGCATATTCATTAGTATATTTCTGACTGCAGTGTTGTAAATATATGGTGTGGACCACTTGAGTTGAGAATATGTCTCTATATTGGGCATGTTCTCTGTTTAAACATTGTATATTATCTATAATATGATATGGGGTACCCTCACTAAATTCAAAGAAGCCACAATAGAAACAAATATTTATTAAAAATGGAGAATAGAAGGATGAAGAGAAAAATGAAGGAAAATGGTTGATGGTCATATAAGGTTATCTTTTCCTGTGTATGTAGAAGAGTTGACAGTAATAAGTACCAAACAATTGTGTTATAGCATATTTAAGGCCTACTTTGCTTCTCATATTTTCCAACCTTACAGTTATAACGCTGCAGATAAATCCTGTAATATCATAAGGAATATGAGTTGCTATTTGACATATGACATATGTGGTACACTAGCGATGGAATATGCCAGTGGCAATACAAATGTAATGTTATATTCATTGTTACAGATACTTTCTGATTTAATCTACTTGTGGCATGGTTAACTGATGCATATAATGCTTAACATTTTTTTTTTATGTATGTATGCATATATGTGTGTATGTATGCATGTGTGTATATATATATATATATATATATATATATATATATATATATATATATATATATATATATATATATATATATATATATATATGTGTGTGTGTGTGTGTGTATGTGTATGTATGTATATGTATATATATATATATATATATATATATATATATATATATAGGTAGACCATTACAATAAATTTGATACCTATGAATGCCACTCACACTATAAGGAAGATAGACAGCAAGCATATTATTTTTAAGATGCATAACCGTTATTGCTACACAAAAGATATATTAAAATAAAAGATTTTCCTTTACAATTTAAACAAAACCAAATAGTTAAGTATTAAATCTATGTATAGTTGTGATGCCTTAGTGTTTTATAAAATATTAAAAATAGATAAAGACTGTATTTAAGTAATCTGTAAAGACAGATACATGTATACTTAAAAGATATATAAGATACTTTTCATTATAAAACTACCATATGGCGGGCGGGGAGGATGCTGAAATGCAGACTTAGAGATCGCTTGAATGATTAGATCATTCAAGAATGAGATGTTTTTTCTCATGGAGGGGGTTGGTGGTTGTTTATCTTATATTGTTCTCAGTTATGATCTTGTAATTTACTTTTATTGGGTGTCTATAATCTATTGTAATACTGTTGGAAGAAGAAAGAACAAGTCATTCTCTTCATGTACACACATCTACACATTGTTACAAGTATATGAATATGGATAAAAGCAAAGCTAATATAAATCCAATTTCAAAATGTATATCTCTTAATGTAAATGGTTTAAATAATAGCTGCAAAATGGGAAGTCTTTATAGATATTTAAAGCTATGTGAAGCGCAACTAGTATTTTTACAGGAAACACACCTTACACAGGAAGACATAAATAAAATAAACAATAAAAATTATACAATACTAGTAAGTTCTACCTATAATCAGAAGCGAAGGGGAGTAGTAATTTTGTGGAAAAACACTACTTTAATGCCTAAAATCATAAATACGTTCCATGACAACTCAGAAATGTTTTGTCTAGTGACAATATCTATCAATGAAATGATATATACATTAGTGAATATTTATTGGATACCAGGACTAGGTGTTAGAGTGGCCAAACAACACTTAAAATACATTGTACAATATACCAAAGGCAATTTAATCATAGCTGGAGATTTCAATTGCATTATAAAAGAAACTGACACAAATACTAAAACTACACGTAAGAGATCACCTTTAACAAAGTTGTTATCTGAGTTTGTTGAAACTTTTAATATAGTTGACATAAATGAGTATGCTATTCCAGATTCACTATTCTTTACACATTATTCCCATAGAATACATACTCTAGAATAGATAGAGTGTACATAACAAAGGATTTAACCTCTAAATTAAATAAAGTCAAGACAATTTAATGTCCATTTTCGGACCATAACACCATAACGTTTGAGATAGACTTATGTTTCAAGAGAAGGATATCAGTAACAAGAATACCATCTTAAATAACAAATCTCAAAGATTTTAAGGAATTTTATATTAAAGAGACACAAACATTCCTAGATATCAATCTTACAAAAGATGTATCTGAAATATATATATGGGATGCATTGAAAGCATGCCTATATGGAAGAGCGGTGGGATGGTATAAAAATAAACAAAAACAGTGGAATAAGGAATTAATGGAATTACAGTCAAAAGTAGATAATTTAAAGCTTGATATTCAAAATGGAAACACCAACTTAATAAAAGAACTAGAAGATACTAATAAAAAATACTCAGAGACGCTACACCACAAAACAATGATCAACTTAGAAAAAAATTAAACTATGTTACTATTCAATGAACCCTAAAAACCAACGAAGAATAGCAAATAGGACTAAAAAGATTATTAAAACAAATCAAATCAAGGAAATACATAATATAGAAACCAAAAAGAAAGTATCTGATTTAGAAGGAATACTAAAAGCTTTTAGGCTATTTTTTCATAAACTTAATAATCAAAATGAGAAAACAGAAACACATTCAGCATTGAAAGCTTTTCTCAAAAACAATGTTAAAGTTAGGTTACTACAGGAGCGGTACAACTAATAGATAAACAAATAACAATGACAGAACTTAAAGCTGAAGTAAATAAGCTAAAATTAAACAAAGCTCCAGGTATAGATAATATCACCCCAGAAATGTTTAAATTACTATCAAATGAGGCTTTGCTGTTGTTATTGAATGTCTTTACATCAGTTAAAAATGGTAAAGACATTCCTCCTTCTTGGAAGTACAAATTAATATCACCAATTCTGAAACAAAATAAAGATCCCAGTGAATGTTTATCATACAGACCCATTTCATTTCTTAATATAGATTATAAAATTTTTATGGCAATACATGCTGCTCGAATAAAACAATTACTACCACTTTTGATAGAGGAGGATCAAACAGGTTTTATAAAAGAGAGCAACACTTATGACAACATTAAAAGAATTCTTTCCTTAATTGATTATATAAATGTCACAAAAAACAAAATGAATGTTATTAGCTTAGACATAAATAGCGCATTTGATTCAGAGAACTGGGATTATCTGTGGTTAGTTTTAGAAGAATATGGCTTCTCAAACAACTTCACTTTGTTAATAAAATCATTATATGAAAAATCATTTGGCTTATATAAAACTGGGATCTTATCTGTCTAAATCTATTAAAATAACTAAGGACACAAAACAAGGCTGCCCTCTTTCTCCGTTATTGTTTGCGATAGTCATTGAACCCTTAGCAAATAATATACATATGGATAAAAATATTGAAGGAATACAACTAGACAACAGCCTAGAGCTTAAAATTCAACTTTTTGCTGATGATATTTTAATTACCTTAAAAAATAATAATAGCAGTTTAAAAGCATTATGGGACTCAATTCAAAACTTTCAAAAATTTTCAAGTCTTAAATTTAATGAGAACAAAACAAATGTATTGCTTATAAATACTAATAAAAAAGATCTAAATAAAAAATACCATAAATATATCTCTACCGATAATATAATTAAATATTTGGGAATTCTAATAACTAACAACCTAGATACTACAATTGAAACAAATTATGAAGATACCTTAAATAATATTAAAAATCTAATACAAAGATGGAATAAATTCTTCTTTTCAATGGAAGAAAGGCTTTACATAATTAAAATGATCATATTTCCAAAAAGTCTTTATGTCATACAAGCTTGTTCTTTGCCACCAGCTAAATCGCACCTAAAACAATAAAATGATTTAATGGTAAGATTCCTATGGTATCCAAAAAAAACAAGGATAGCTATGAAGTATCATCTAGATGATTGGGATATAGGTGCATAGGTTTACCAGACATAGAAATATATTTGCATTCATTGATTATTAAAACAATATTATTATGGCTAAATACAAAATATACATCAAAATCAAAGCTAGTTCATGAGAGAATCTGGTTAAAATCAGGATTTGTAGTAGCAAAAAAGTATACAGATTTCATACCAAACAATTTTCTATGGCTGATGAAGGAATATATGATGATACATAAGAATAAAAATATAAGTTCCAAATACATTACTTATACATTAAAAATTTTCCAAAATCTTATTAATAGCAATCCTGATATTAAAGCATGGTCATTTCTTTTATATCCAGTAGCGTACACACAAGGTAATATAATAACATTTAATATGGAAGTAGTCAACATGCTTAAAGAAAAGGGATTAATATATTGGCATCAATTGCTAAACTCTGGAAAACCTCTGACAATAGACCAGATTAAACAGAAATTAAATATGGAAGATAGTTCGTGGTTACGTGTACAAGAATTAAGACAGTATATATTAAGCAAACAAGAAACAATGCAACCATCAATAAGACAAAAAATGTTCCTAACCTTATAGAACATATAATATTACTAATGAATCAACCCATTACTGGAAAGGGATACTTATCATCTATTTATAAAACAAACAAAAAAATAAAAATGCATAATAATGACAAAATATGGAATTATTATAGATCAGTTAATGGACATGTGCCAAATGACAGAGATAAAAAACTAATTCTTCTCTCTCCAAAGCAGACATCACTTTCATTATATTGGAGACTTTTTACATGGCAATTCATACACAGATCTTATGTAACCCCTCATAAAATGGAACTTATGTTTAAGAAAAATATTGGCTGCTGGAGATGTGATTTATCAATAAAAGCAGACTGGCAACATATGTTCTATGAATGCCATTTGATTAAACCATATTGGGATAAAATAAATTATTTTCTGCAAATGGTATTCAATGATAAATTCCAGATTTCCAAATCTATTATTTTGTTTAATGTACCTGTACCCGACTGTGTGCCAAGAACAAAATATGTAATCTTATGGACTCTCCTAGCTATTGCAAGGAAGAACATTGCATCAAACTGGAAATCCAAAGCTTCTCCAACTTTTAAGAAATTCATGAATATGGTGTCAGCAGTATCGCAATTGGAAATGAACACTATTCAAGGAAGAACTGAAAGAACTACATCATTACACGTAGCATGGCAAAAAGTAACTGAAATACTGGAGAATAATGACTGCAGCAGATTATAATCAGGAAACAATTGTATAGAAAGTCAATTATATGTCAACAATAGACACCCTTGTAAATACTTTATTTTGGTTTTAATGTTTGATATCTGTTTAGAGGTTTTAGCCTACCTTTTTAAATAATTTGTAAATACTTCATTGTCATAAATAACCTGCATTCATGTTTTCTTGTTTTTGGAAATGAATAAAAATATAAAAAAAAAAAAAAAAAAAAAAAAACAGCAGGCTCACTACTCATGATAGTGAACTAAAAGAGAGGTTAGATATTGTTAAGAAGGAGTTTTTAATATGAGACTATAAGGAAATGGACATCACATTAGTATATGATGAAGTTAAAAGGGGCAGGAATTGCCTGGGAAAACCTTATTTTTTATTACTCCATATATGTAATTGTAAGAAGGATAGCTTAAGTAAAGGGATCCTGGTTTCACTTACCTATTCCACAGATGATCGGGTTATTTGGAATATAACATGGAAACACTGACATGTGTTAAAAGTGGAACCAGCTATAGCCCAGTTAGTGGGACTCAGTCCACTTTTTGGTTTCAAGAATAAATAGTCTTTGAAACATAAACTTTGTTATCCTAGGGATGATGGAGAGACATTAGTAAACAGGTCGTTGGCATGAGAAAATGTAGAGCTTGCTCTTTTTGTCATTTAATCAATGAATCAACAATATTTGTATATCCACACACTGGCAGAACATATAAAGTTAGGGCAAAGGCTGACTGTAATACAAATAACTTGGTGTATGTAGTCCTATGCACAGTCTGTAATCAGTTTTACATAGGTAAAATAAATAGGCGTTTAAGGGATCTTTTAAATCCACATTGGCTATTACCAATCCAGACAGATAGGGTCTCAGTTTAATGTCTCATCTGAAGGATGGCACCCCCCCCCCCTTATGGTGCAGTGTCAGCAATCAGTCTTTCTGGTATGAGAATAGAACCCACAACCATCCGCAGTAAAGGTAAGCATGCTACCTGTTGTGTCACTGACACTGCAAATGATGCTGCGGAATACTGAATATGGAATAAATACAATTCAAATAAGTGCAGTTTCAAAACTCACAGCCTTGGTAATCAAACTCAGCTTCAACTGGAAGTGGAACAAGAATTAGTTAAATTACCAACCTAGATAACTTACTTAATATAGCTCTATATAGCCAGAATGAATTTAAAACAATATAAAAGGCATGGTCTAGTTTTTTCTTCTACATTACTTTCAAGTTACTATTCTTTAATAGATGATTAACTCAATCACCTTAATTCCAACATCTATGACCTCCTCTTTTTGTACATTTAATAATAAGGCATACATGTTAAACTGTTGTTTATGTCAGAGCTGTTTAATACTGCTTTACCTTACATAAAAAGTTAATTCATCTCATAAGATATACAACCCTTAAATCCATATTTCCCTTACTCCATTGTTTTCCTGTCCTATTTTTCCCATGCTAATATTGTTACTTCTCAGTAAAGAGCATTTTAACAACAACAATGATAATAATACATAATGTGGATGCCATGTCTAACAGTTTAGTTCACATGATTAAAGATATGAGTTGCTAACAAGCTTAATGCTGTACATCTGTACTCAAGGGTCTGACTCACTAAGCCTCCATTTACTCATAGTGTTACTCTGAACAAGTCATTTAACCAAACAGTAATCCTGAATCACCAGTGAAAGGAGGTTTGTAACCAATACGCTTCATGGCTAATAAACTAATAACTTAAAAGTAAAATTCTATCTTGGACATCTGAATTGAAGCAGTAATTTGAAATGGGGTCACTATGTAAAGTTTTGCTGCATATCTGAGGTGCAAAACCCCACCATCACCCAATGAGGTTATATAGCTAGCTTAACAAAATTTAACAATAATGCAGCTGATGGTATGGATATCAGATTATAGATGTGACCGTGTCACAATTTTTTCTTGTTAAATTTACCTTCATTTGTGCACTGTCTAGCTAAGAGGTGAAGATGATATGGAGTATGTAGACGTATTGGTAGGTGATAAAGCTTATAATGTCTGAATCATGCTATCTGCTTTAAGATGGTCCAGGGACCTAACATTTCATGACCTGGGCATGCTAGTTTAATACTCAAACTCATATGTACCAGGAGGTCAAACAAGCAAGCAATTTTCATGGGCTAGCTACTTCATAACCATATGGCTAGAATATTGTAGAAAATGAGTGAAGACTACTTATATAACAGGTTATGAACAGGTCTCTGATCATAACTGGTGCAGCATTTAGCATTGTTGCCCTACAACACAAGGTTTTCTGGTTGGATTCTCAGCTGGGGTGCCTTCTGTGCAGAGTCTGCATGTCCTCCTTGCATTTGTGTGGGTTTCCTCTGGGTTCTCTGGATTCCTCAAACATTTTTAAGACATGCATCTAGAACGTTTCGCCCTAGGCCTTCACTGAAAATGGGATCTGTCCCAGTTGGACTTTCCCAGTAAACAAATGTTAAATAATAAATAAAAATTAATTATCAAGCTAACATGTATTTCTTGAGTGATTGTCATGCAGTTCCTTGTGAAATCCAAGGAGAGGAAAGCTCAAAAGATGAATCTTGACATCAGCATTAGGAGCAACTAACTACTTTATACATCAAGAGTACCTAACAACTTGTGTACAACTGAAAAAACATGGTCATAATTACTTGACATACATGGAGCTTCAGTTGATCTGCAGGTCTACTAGTTACAGAAAACAAGGTAGGAGAGTAGAGTGTTTTAGAATGTTTAAAGCTGTAAAATTCTTAGCATTGCTATGCATTTAGTGGCAAAAACTAGGAGCGGTATTCATAGTCATTTGTGTAAATGTGACAGGGGTATTCCTGATGCTTACAAATGAGCACAGCAAAGGCCATTTATCCTAATGTGCACAGTCTGAAAAATAATGAGATGTAATGAGAAATGTTGTAAAGCATAGTATGCTAATGAGGCAGTTTTGCAATTCATAGTCTGACATCCCTGCAGGCTACACATACATTGTTAAATTCAGTGCTTTGTCTTTGATATTGGTGTTGCAATCCTCTAACATGCTTGTTTAAGTACGCACAAGCACTTCTCTACACAAAAATGAACTATTTTCTTCAACAATTCCTTTATTAGTTTATATTAAGTATGCATACGTAATAACATGACAGAATAAATTATTTTAACCAGCCATAACTTCAGCAGTCTCACCATGTATGTAAAAGCACTTCCCTGACACACAAATAAATTACTTCTGCCAGTGATACCTTCAGTATCATTTCCAAGTATGCACAAGCAGTAAAATGAAACACTCACTCAAGTGACCCCTTCAGTGACATTCTCCCGTATAAACAAGCACTAAAATCAAACATTCACCCAAGCCACCACTTCACAAATATGCCCCAATATGCATGAGCACTAAAATAATATATAACAAGTGATCCATTCAGTAGTTTCCCCCAGTATGCACAAGCACCAATATGAAACATTCATGCCATCAACCCCTTCAGTAACATGCCAGAGCATGCACAAGCACCAAAATGAAGCATTCACCCAAGCAACCCTTTCAGTAACATGCCAGAGCATGCACAAGCACCAATATGAAACATTCATGCCATCAACCCCTTCAGTAACATGCCAGAGCATGCACAAGCACCAAAATGAAGCATTCACCCAAGCAACCCTTTCAGTAACATGCCACAGTATGCACAAGCACCAAAACGAAGCATTCACCCAAGCAACCCTTTCAGTAACATGCCAGAGCATGCACAAGCACCAATATGAAACATTCATGCCATCAACCCCTTCAGTAACATGCCAGAGCATGCACAAGCACCAAAATGAAGCATTCACCCAAGCAACCCTTTCAGTAACATGCCAGAGCATGCACAAGCACCAAAATGAAGCATTCACCCAAGCAACCCTTTCAGTAACATGCCAGAGCATGCACAAGCACCAAAATGAAGCATTCACCCAAGCAACCCTTTCAGTAACATGCCCTAGTATGCACAAGCACCAAAATGAAGCATTCACCCAAGCAACCCTTTCAGTAACATGCCCTAGTATGCACAAGCACCAAAATGAAGCATTCGCCTCCATGACGCCTTCAGCAAAATGCCCCAGTATAACCAAGCACCAAAATAAAACATTTCCCCAAGTGACCCCTTCTATAAAATGTCCAGGTATGTGCAAACAATAAAATGAAACATTTTCCCACATGACCCTTTTAATAAAATGTACAAGCATGTGGAAGCACTAAAACAAAACATTTCCCAAAGCAACCCCTTTAATAAAATGTCCAGGTATGCACAAGCACTAAAATTAAACATTTTTCAAGTGGTCTCTTCAATAAAATGTCCAGGCATGCACAAATATCAAAATAAAACATTTATCCAAGTCACCCCTCCAGTAAAAATGTCCAGGTATACAGGGCCACCAACTCAGCTCCCCTCACATCCCCATATTCTGAATGAAACCTGCTGCTTTTTGACATAACTTCAGGGTGATTTCTATGCAAATAATTATTTATAGATTCATATTTATGAATTGAACTCATGTGCCTTTGTGTAAACCCCCTTAACAGTGTAGTAGCGTCCCCCTATTGCTTATGTGTTAATCACGTTACACATTTCCAATAGGGGGCATGTTCACAAAAAGTGATCTGTATTTCTGCAGTCATCCTGACAGTCTGGGATTTGCATAACCTTGTAGTGGCCATCTTTCCAGATCACTGCCATAAAAATGCCAAGCCTCAGACTATGAATGCCACTCTAAATGTCTTTCTGATATACTAACAGCTTTAAAATGTGCGACATACTTCAGTCTGCCTTTCTGTATGACTGAAAGAAGAGCTGTATAGCTTATAATATATATTTTTGGGTTACCATTGCTTTTCTTTGGGAGCCACTTTTTATACACATGTCTGACATCAGAGACATACATAACAAAAGTGTTCCTTTCTTGATTTCTGAGTTTAATCAAGCACTCCTTGTATTAGATATAATTTATCGACCTAAAACCTGAGATATAGTTTTGTATAATGATCATTTGGGATAAGGCAGTTCCTAAGTCCTCTTCCTTCAGACAGAGTTTAGACACATGACTGGATGGCTACAAAATGCCTTACAGCTATCGGTACAGCTATTAAAGACTATGTACCATAAATAATTTAATTCCAGTAAGGATGGGGCTTACTGACAGTGTCTGCATGGACTTCTGAAGATGTAGTGTAGTACCTTCTAACTATACTTAAATTAATTTTCAATGCACCTTTCAAACTTCAGTAAACATGGTCATTGGAACAACTCTAGAACACATGGCCTATGTTTTCTTCATTAACAGAATTTTATTTATTTTATTTTATTTTACTTTATTTTATTTTATATATGTTTGTTTACCAGGATAAAACACTAATCACAATGGACCTTTTTTTAGACTCAGCCTGGGAGAGCTGCCTGGTTAAGTGACTTGCACAGAGTTACACAGTTAGGCAGTAGAGGCCGAAAGAATCAAACCCTGGAACACAGGAATACAGCAAACATTTCATTCACAACATGTTTCATATTAACCCATTTATAGTGCCTGCTATTACTCTGATATCTCATGATCCCTGTAACTTGCTATGTAAGAAATGTAAGGACATAGTTTCTCTAGAAACTGATGCTTAGTGAACTAGAAAAAAGGGTCTTCTCAATTAAATAAATAAATAAATAAATACATAAATAAAAATAAATAAAACAGAAAGTCACTCAGCAGAAAAGAGTGTTATATAGTTAAAATGGATCCTAGCCATAACAACTCATTTAAGCCACATTACCCATTACGTTTTTTGTCAGTCTGTTGCATTAGACTTAATCAAGCCATTACTTTCAGCAAAGTACAATGTTTAATGCTACATAAACACGAATTAATTTGCCAGATGTTTTTATTATTTGCACATTATCTATTCCGTGTGCAATTGCTTTGATACTTTTTTAATCAATAAATGTCATTACCCGGATAATGAATGTTGTCACCATGACATGATTAACAGATCTATATGATTGTGGACATCAAAGATGTTAAGAAAATCAAAATATATGGACCCACCAAACATGAAGAAGTCCTCTACTGCTACAGGTAAGAAAGTGATGCAGATACCACTGTGAATTGGTTAAACATAAACTTAGGGTCCAACCACAGATTGCTGATGTTTGGTTTGGCATTAGTGTATGTACATTCTTCCTCCCTTAGCAATTCAATTTTGCAGTCCTGGATACTCCTAAGTTTGAGACAAAAATCACAAAACTGATATACACCTTGAAAACAACATTCTTCTTATAACTCACAAACTTGTTGGTAGGCATTTTAAATGGCTGTAGCATCGACTATTTGGAAATAGCTCATCAGCTATTGCCATTGAAATAATTAACTGCCATTTGCATTATTTATGTTGTCACAAACTTCACTTTTTATTTTTCCTTCAACAAGCCTTGATTTTGTAAAAAGAGGTAAAACATCCTTATGCCAATATAATCACAATGTAGTGGGCAATGCAGGAGAGCAGCTATTTTATATGGAGGTGATATTTTATTTTTGGGAAGTATAGCTATAATAATTCATTCTCATGGTCATTGTGTATTTTCCTTGACCTTTGCTGTACGTGACAGTTTCAGGAAATTTCCAGAGTTTTTGACATGACTGTCCGTAATGTACCATGTCAATCTCTCAATATATTAGTGTTGACCTGGTGTAAGTGTTTTCATGTTGTAAGGCATGACTTTCACCATAGATTGTGATGTCAATCTGTATATTTAAGATGCTCGTTTGAAGGACTGATTCAGCTCAAAGAACACCTGGCAAAAACTTTACTGTCTTAGTTAGGATGCACCCTTAGGTTATACAAAATTTGCAACTGATGAATACACACTCTTAAAGAATAAAAAACAAGTTATCAAGCTTATTTTAGTATAGTCAGGATACTGATTTGGATTTCAAAATATCCTGTCAGGATATTTACAATGTATTTATTTTACAGACTACACTTATAAAACATATCTTGTCAGTTTATTTTTTATTATTTATGGATATAAACATATACATCAGCTACAGAGCTATAACAGAGACATTTTCATGACATCAGACAACCATTATGTCCTGTCAAGATATAACAGACCTGTTTCAATAATAAGAATAACAAATCTATTTTTTAGAATGTTTTACAAAAAAAGTCTGCTCTAGAAAGTACTTGCTCACTGTCATTTATTTCACATAAATAAGAATTCACATCCCTGATGTCTCATTAGATAACTTTGCTATACTCACACGGCAAGTGTGGTTTATATGGGGTTCACACATCTGTTCTAAATGCATGGTGTGAAATTTAGTATCATCTCTTTTGTCAGTTGACTACACTTATGAAAGTAACATTGACAACTTTCTCAGTATCTGGTATCTATTTATACATTATCTCTCATCGTCTGGACAGTGTTGCAGACACAGTAAACATGTACATCATGATTACCCTCCAAGATCAGTTAAATGACTTCCTTGTTCGGCACCCCTATACTATGAGATCCTATCTTGATAAAGCTTAGATGGGAGTATTACCTCTATGCACTGTTAAGATTACACCTGACACTAAAAACTGTCATTGTTAGCCAATGTACAGCAGCACCAGCACATTAAAGTGCTTAATTTCAACATTCTTTAAGCCTGCTGCCTTCTGTGTCATAGACACTATCATGAAACAAACTGCTTTAGTTAGACAGGGAATATGTAAGAACATAAACCGCTTCCCCACTGCTTTACCGGCTTTCAAAACCAGAAGCACAGGATTTTTTTTTAATTAATTTTCTGTAACTAATAGTACATGGAGAAGACGAATCTCCATGCACTATAAAGGATTATGGTCACATCTCCAACCTTAACTTATCACTCTCTAGGTGAATTTCTTGGCATTCCTTTCTCAAATACATAATAATCATTATGATCAGAAACCCATTCACAATCAGCTATATTACTAATCTGTCTGTTCATTAATGCTTCTCTTAGTGGGCATTTTATGTCTCAACTCTGAAAGCCCTTTTGAAAATACTTTCATGATGACCAGTCCACCAAATATACAAGTACAGGAAAACCACAGTGCTGCATACTGCAGAAAAGAAGCCTTTAGACAATAATGCACTTAATAGTAATTGCACTCTCTCATTCTCTTTCTGTTCTGATATAGAAACTGATGGTTGAATGCACAATGCTGACACAACTCTTATGAGAACTACAAGCAATGCAAATGCCCAACTGAATTATCTAATGTCAATATGAAAGTGAGTTAACAGGGAAAGGAAACACTAATAAGCACTGTGACAGCAGAGTGAATGAAAATGCAGAAAGGGTCTGAGGATGTGATATTTGTAAGGTTGTAATAAATAATGTCATTGAAAGAAATCTGAATGAAGAAAGCTAATAAAGCAAATTAAAACAAACAAAAAACAACATCACAAGTGAGTGAATGCCATGTACCTCAGTAACATAGTGTATAACAAAAAACACAAAGTAATCATTTTGATAAGGCAGGTAAGAGGAAAAAAGGAAAAAAAAACATTAGAACAGGAATAGTTCATAGCTGGCTGTCAAGCTGAAACAATTAAAAGTAAGAACAGCATGTGAAATAATGAGACTGAAACGTTTCTACTCATCTGTCTGCTGTAGGCATGCTTGAGATTAGATAAGTGTGCCAGTCCATATCCTTGCCAGTTCTAAATGGATATGCTGTTATTCAGATATATTCCACTTTTGTTCAAATTCTTTGCTATATTTATAACTGTTCACAATTATTGGTTCTGTATTATTATTACTTTGTCAGTATGACATTTTTTTTCTTAGCTGAGTTTTACTTTTTTCCCCTGCATTTTGGTTTACAGGTTCAGCTGTAGTGTCTTCTCCAAAATTTATGAATTCCCATCCTCGTTCTTCTGCCTTTGATCACTAACACTGCCACAGGGAAGGCACCTGCTTTGGGCATAACCCTTTTCATCTGTATGTTTACAACATTACAGTGTGGTGTTTATCTTACCATACTGGATAAGAGGATTCTGTTTCCAGCTTAATACTTCTGTTCTGGACTGTTTTATCTTCTCCATATCAGCATCTGAGTCATCTATAGCCTTCTTCTGCATTCATCCTTCATCACATTGTCTTACTAACTCCTTGTATTTCACACTGTCCTCTAATGCTTAGCAGGCATTTACTTACACTTCATGTAACTCACTTAAAATTTCTATTACCTCCATAATCTGTAGATTAATGTGCCTGACTTGGACTGAAAAACTGGTCTACTAAATGCAGCATCTGTAACATGATTAAATATATACTTGCATGTATTGAGTTGCAAGTTTGTGATTTATTTGCAGTTATGGAATCATTGTAAGACGGATATGCTCATTCTTAGCCATGTTTTAATAACTACAGCAATCCAAACAGAGAATATCTTGGGCTAAAGGAGGTACACTGTCCATCTATCCTAGATCATATAGTGGTAGAGGAGGTACACTGTCCATCTATCGTTGATCATATAGTGGTAGAGGAGGTACACTGTTCATCTATCGTAGATCATATAGTGGTAGAAGAGGTACACTGTCCATCTATCGTAAATACAGCAATCCAAACAGAGAATATCTTGGGCTAAAGGAGGTACACTGTCCATCTATCCTAGATC
This sequence comes from Protopterus annectens, assembly GCF_019279795.1. NCBI lineage: Eukaryota > Metazoa > Chordata > Ceratodontiformes > Protopteridae > Protopterus > Protopterus annectens. Next base: position 1,041,292,926 of record NC_056731.1, read on the forward strand.
ATATAGTGGTAGAGAAGGTACACTGTCCATCTATCGTTGATCATATAGTGGTAGAGGAGGTACACTGTTCATCTATCGTAGATCATATAGTGGTAGAAGAGGTACACTGTCCATCTATCGTAGATCATATAGTGGTACTGGACGTACCCTGTCCATCTGTCATAGATCATCTAGTGCTAGACGTGCTACACTGTTCATCTATCCTATATCATATAGTGGTTTTGAAGGTAAGCTGTTGATCTATCATACATCATCTAGTGCTAGATGAGCTACATTGTCCATCTATCCTAGATCATATAGTGGTAGAAGAGGTAAATTGTACATCTATACTGGGTGATCTTGTGATACAGGAGGTAGACTGTCAATCTATCCTATCCTCTTATGATCATATCCTTGCTTAGTATGGAATATTGTCCAAATTTGCTCGGGTGGCCATGGCGGTGCAGCGGTTAGCATTGTTGCCTCACAGCAAGAGGTTCTCCGGTTCGATCTTCAGCTGGGGTGCCTTCTGTGGGGAGTCTGCATGTCCTCCCTGTGGTCGTGTGGCTTTCCTCCAGGTGCTCCAGTTTCCTTCCACATCCCAAAGACATGCTGTAGGTGGATTGGATACTTTAAATTGGCTCTAGGCGTGCATGTGTGTGCCTTCTGTGGAAGGTTGGGTGCTGGGCTGGCAACTCAACACTGTAAAACTCCACTGCCAATCATGAGCAGACAGGTGATCCACTGTGGCGACCCCTAACTGGGAAAAGCTGAAAGAAGAAGATTGTCCAGATTTGCTCATTTCACACTAATAATAATTAAATAGTCCACTAAGATTACTTTTGCTTGGTTTCTATCTTCCAATTCTTGCTTATATTTTTTTGTTTGAAAATTTGAAGAAAAAGTATTTCTGTTAATGCTGTATAAGAGAAATATGTTTCTTATGTTTTTTATATCAGTTTACTTAGATTTAGCAGACAGAAGGTTCTTGGTATTCCAAATTATACAAGTCTCCTATAGATTATCCAAAAAACAAAGAGGCCTACTTTTCTTTCTAGTGATTTCTTACAGAGTTTGGGCAACTAATCATCCTCCTAAAATTCTTAATATCAATGTTCTCTCTTTCTCTACATGAATAACCATTGCCCATGTTTTACTCAGCCTAACGGAAAAAGAATGAGGCACTCATTAGGATGAGCCAGGTATTCAGATTATATCAGTACCATAAGGGACTTTCTGACCTCAAATAGCCCTATATTTTCAATGATTCACAGCTGACTCTGCATCCTCCATATTTGCAGATACTATCATGAATATCAAAGGCTGGTTATTACCCCTTTTATAGGAAAAGGAGTAAGATGCAAAACATCTAATAATGTCTAATAACTGGTGATAAAAGTGCCCACTACCTCCACCTACAAAGCCAACATAAAAATAATTCCCAAAAATTCTAATCCTTCAAAAACCAACCATTACACCCAGGCTCTCAAAGCAACCCATCCCCTGACCCACAAAAAAACCCCACTGAACTTGCCACCCTCTTCAGTTCCTACTTCACTGACACCATAGCTAAACTAACCACACCTTTCCTATAGTTAACACCACCACCACCAAGACAGTTGATGACCAAGTCATCCCAGAAAACAATCCTACCCTCAACTCCAAACTAAAAGTCTCCCCAATACCCACTGCCACAATAAAAAACAAACTTTTACTTAAGTTAAAACCCTGTACTCTGGCCCCTGACAATCTACCCCACACTTCCTGCAGCTAGCTGCAAACTCTATAGCTTATCCCTTCAGCATACTCATTAACAGATCAATTAAAGAATCCCTTGTCCCAGACATATGGAAAAAAGCATTCATTCTCCTCTTATGGTGGCACAGACACAGACACCACAAACTTTCGGCCCATAGCAATTCTCTCACCCCTCTCTAAAATACTGGAAAAATCTATCCATGCCCAACTCCTCAACCACCTGCTTGAAAATCAAACTCTATCACCCACTCAGCATGGTTTCAGACCAGGACACAGCACCACTACTGCCCTCCTCTCCTTCTTTAATACAGTTAACTGGGCATGGGATTCTGGCAAAATAATCACTTCTCTTTTCCTTGACCTCTCCAGGGCTTTTGATACCATTTCCAATACCATTCTCCTTTCTAAACTATCCACCCTCCACATTTCCCCACCCACCTACCCTACAATGATTCAATAGGTCTTTCTTCAATAGGCAGCAATCCACCAAATGGCAACAATCTTACTCTTCCTTCCTCAGTACTTTCACAGGGGTACCCCCAAGGCTCCATACCTGGCCATCTCATATTTGACATTTTTATTTACAGCTTTCACTCCACTATCCCACAATGTTCAGTAATCCAGTATGCTGATGGCTCTAGAACAATATGCACTGCAAATTCTAGCTCTGAACTCCAGCAAATCACCCAGAATGATCTCACCTCTGCTGAATCTTGGATACTTAACAATCATCTTGTCCTAAATCAAAAAAAAAAAAAAAAAATAGTACTTTTTATCCCTAAGAAAACTGCTCTCCCCTAAATAAAAATGTTCACTATACAAGCCCAAGAAAATATCACTATAGAGGTTGTCCCTCACACTAAATTTCTAGGCATTGTTATAGAAAAAAAACTTAACTTTGACCTACACATAAACAATAACATCAAAAAAACACACTAAAAGCTAGATATGCTCTACAGGAAGCAACATTTTCTCAGCCTCTCTACTAGACAAACCCTTGCAACCACCCTTTTATTACCATCTCTCCTTTATGGTGTCCCTCTCCTCACTAATATCCAAAATTGTACAAAATCCAAACTTGATATGTGTTTCAACAGAATAGCTAAATTTGCCACCAAGGCCAATTCTCATCCCACCACTGTAACTCACTGAAACAATTAGACTGGCTGGAACTCCCCTACCATCTCTCATTCACCCAACTAACTACAGCACACAACATAATCTACAGAACAACAGACTGTCCTGCTCTCACGACTTTACTTGCCAAATACCAAGCCAGCAGGCAACTAAGAGCTGAAAATCATCTACTTCTAAAAGTAGAAAAACCTACCTTACCTGCTGGTCAACTCCTCTACTCCTTCACTGTCGTCAAACAATGGAACTCACGTCTGCCTTCTATAAGAAAAACAGGCAGCACCACCACCTTCGAACAAATACTGAAAAATCATCTCAACCTTCCCTGGCTATGTTTCTGCTCTATAACCTAACCTCCTCCTTCTCCTTATATGACAACTAAACACCTATACTTTTTGCTACTGCTGACTGATGATATTTTCTCCATATTTATTATTTTTTCACCACTTATTGATACTAGTATAATATTGCTAATTAATATATCCCTGCTTATACCTCTCTGATTGAATTGATCTGCCATCCAATTAAATTCCTGCTTTTATTTATATATTCTGTATATATGACTGCAATCAAACCAACTAGATTCCTGCTTTTATGTATATATATTCTGTATATATATTACTGTAATCAAACCAACTAAACTCCTATGTGTATGTATATGCTCTGTATATATATTACTGTGATCACTATGTGTAACACTGTTTCTACTTCTGTACCAATTAATGTTTACATTTTTTTTTGTATCTATGTTCTTGTCAGAGCTTTTCTCCCTGGCCCTCTACTGAAAAAATGGCCTCTTTTAGGCCCACTGGACTTTCCCGGTAAATAAATGCAATAAAATAAATAAATAAATTCATAACAACAGTGAACGTGGATGACCAAACCCCATTATGTGTTAAAGTTAAAAGACGAACAGCCAGATTCATTAACACCTACACTAAGTGTATACTAAGAGCACATGATCTGTATTCAAGAGCATCCCTACCATATTTTGTGCTTTCTAGTCACTCAGAAGGATTACAATAAGTGCACATGTAGTGTACACTTTGAGGTAACCTTTATGACTCCCATCAATATCTAAGGCTACAGGAAAAAACAGTAGGAAAACTAAAATCAGGAAGAAGAAGGCATGAGTTATACTTGTGTTGTCGTGTTCACTCAGAATCACATACACTGAAGTGTACACTTAGTTTAGGCATTAATTAATCCTAGGGGAAGTCTAGTCAGTTAGATATACAGTGGAAAAATGCACTTAGTTAATAGCTCAGAATGATGCATCCAGTTTCTGAATACATGTTCACACTGCAGACAGTCTGAAGACCCAATCAAATCACATGATTCACGCCACAGGAAACTTGTATTTTAAAGCTACAGTGTGTCACATACTTTATATGTGAATTCCCCCATTTATGGAAAGAAATCTGGCCCCCACCTCAGCCAGTATGCAAGACTTTATAATTATCACTGCACTTAAAACATTTACTATATGACTCTGCCTAGTGTGTCATGAGACAAATACAAAGAAACAAAACTATAGCATTGATCTCAGTTATGATGTATGTACTGTTCTGAAACTTGAGTGGCTTCTTCACCACTCTACCATAGGGGATACACTAATTACTGCCCTGAGAGATCTTGGTAATGCCTTGTTTTATTCCATCATCACTCCCAGTAATGGCATGACTACTAATAGATCACTTAATTCCTTTAATGAATTAAATGTCAGTTCAAGGAAATTCTCATAAGCGGCAGAAGACATAGATACATGTAGCGTCAGTCCAGTTAGTGACAGCTTCATTGTGCTCCCTGAATGCCCATGTTGCTAACACTTGAAGAATTTGTTGAATCTGTTCTTACTGCTTCAGTGCATGTTTTCTGCTCCTTCTTTATACCTGTACATTCTCCCCCTGTACTATATATTATGCAGAATATGCATGTTAAGTAACTAGACTGGCATCAAACTCTGATTTGTTTTCAAACTTGTATTTCTGATATCATGCTCAGTCTCTTTCCCACACTTTTTATTTATTTATTTATTTTACATTTATTAACCAGGCTAGTCCAACTGGATATATTTCCATTTTCAGTAGCGGACTGGGGAGAAAAGCTCCAGTAGTAACAAATAGAAATTAAAATTAAAAATCAATGTTGTACATAGTAAATGAAAGGATTTCAATAAAGAAAAATACAAGGAGTAATAATAAAATAAAGTAGGTATTTACACTAGTAAAAGTGACAAAAAGTACAGGATAAATTATTATACAGTATGATTCATGAGGCTTTTAAAACTTAGAACAATGATTTACAGATTTGCTGTTAATTTTGTGTCCATTGAAAAAGTTCTGATGCTGTGTGCTTGCAGTCATGTGCAAGAAAAGTGATTTACGTAGAAAGCTCTTTTCTAAGCTTTCACTCAATCAACAATTAAAAGTGGTGAAAGTGCCTTGATCTGTAACTATATTTGACCAGACATAGGTGACAGCCATTCTGATTAAAACAATCACAATTATTTAGACTACTTATATAATTCCTTTAACCTTGTTAGTTGACTGTGTATATATTCCCTCATTTTTATTCCCAGGCAAATAATTTAAATATTCGACATTGGACTATAAGTACATCATCAGCTATAACCTATTTTTGTAAACCATGCCTTGAAAAAAATATTCCAACACATTTATCATTGTGTTCAGTCCAGTGTCCTTAACCTGAATTACTTATAGATAGTTTGAATATCAGAGAAGAAGTAATAGAAAGATGAGGTTATTCTGCTGAAATAAATCAACACCAAGATTGACTTTCTCTTCCTGATTTAGATATCAGATCAGCTACAAAAATTAAAATCACATACTAGCTGTTAAAGTTGTGCGGACATTTCTGAATAATGCATAAAATCTCTTCCCGATTCTGCCTGTTTATCTGCTTGACTGTACACTTGCTTCTGTATGCACTATAATATACAGACAAAATTCATGCAAAATCAGCAGCAGTTTGTTTTTCATTGATATGCTAATAATGATCCTGTCCCCTTTAAACGCAAGTCCTTGTAAATATGCCATATCTTCTCAAAATGTAAAATACAACTTTTTTTTATAAAGAATGGACTTGTTTTATACAATATGGCTTTCCTGGCATAATGGTTTCATAGAGTAGCTGTATCTCTTGGCCATCTCTAGTAAAAGCTTTTATCCCTTTTTCTCAGCCAAAATTTATGCAATAATCCATGTGTGGGTGTGGGTATATAAGGATTCTATGGTTTATATATGAGAATTCACCCATGTTTGGAATGGTTTGATCATGACTGTAGAGCCTGAGTGATTAAACAAAGCTAACATTGGGTAAATCCTCATATACTACACTCACAAATGAGTTATTGCTATTATACAATATCATTTAAAAAGAGATTGCTTGCCTTTCTTAACAAGTGTCTTTGTATAATGGCATTGTAGTGTTCCTTTGTATTGTTTCCCATTCTTCCATGTTTCTGATGTACTGCAAACGCGTATGGGCATTTCCATGCTTGCACAATATATCAGAGCTGTTGAAGGGAAGCAATGGGGATAAGAGAATCTCCACTGCTGCTTTTTAGTGTGAATTTTCTGAAGTATATGAAGGCTAAATTTTAAATGTCTGTCATTATTTAATGACTTTAACCCTACTGTCTTGCTAGAAAACTAATTAATAGACCAATACTATGAGACAAAAATCGGGACATTCTGCAAAGATCCAGACAGTTGAGAGGTACGAGTCTGCCAAGATTTAAGAACGTACAGCACAGAAATACAAGCAAAATCAAGTACATTTGTGTTTCTTTACTTTTGTAGAACATTCCCGATTTTTTTTTTGTATTTTGTTCTGTTATCTGTAACATATTCCAGTAGAAAAGTATGTCCATTCCATGGTACTTCAGTGGCTGGACTTTTTTCTAATGGCATATGCTCAATTAACAATGGGCATGCTGGTTGGCCTGTCCAATCAGTGTGCACATTTTTGCATAAAAATGTAATATCAATTGAATCACGCTCCATAAACCATCTAATTACTCCTCTAGTATATCCATGCACTCTCTGGCATATGGTCTGCTAAATGTATGTACAGTATGCAGCAATTTCCCGTTATATGAGTATTTCTCTCTTACACGTCTGAGTTAGTCTTATGTAATATCAGTAGCATTTTTATTATCTAGCCAGTGTGTTATATAATGATTTCTTAACAATGCTTCACATAGGTTTATAGCATTAATTTGCTTCCTAAAGAAGGAGTCATGGCATTTGTGCATATTGTCCACACCATGAACTCCCTGAATCAGGCACATGATGGAGGCCATTTAAAGCATGTCCACTGGATATTCGCTGTCTTTTTCAGCAACAGCTATCATTCTAATTCAGTAAATGCATTTCTTAAAAAAGGTGATTGAACGAGTTTTATTTGTGACATAACTTTATGTTTTGGTGGTAGTTTATTTTGTTTTCTATGATTGTATTCTTTTGTTGCTGCCTTCCTTGGCTTTAGTGTTTCTTTTTAATTATTGATAGATTTCTCTGAATCTGAGTGATTACAATTCAGATGAGGTTAGTTATTAATTGTTTAGCTTTTTTCTTTAACTGTTATGGATTGTGCCTTTCTTAAGCAGTTAGGTGTTTTGTAGTGGGCTGTTTATGGTTATGTCACTATTCGTAGAATAAATAAGACTCCAATTGGCATAATAATAGGGTACGAATAATGGCTGTTTGTACTTTACCTAGTGTGAAACTCTGCACAAAAGACACATTAAGGTTAATGGTTTCTCTCAGTGGTTAATAAAAAAACAATGTGAAGTGGTTTAATTTAAACAATCGTATGACTGTTTCAAATATTGTTCATATCTTTACAAGTTCATAAGTTCATAGGTTCAAATGCAAGTAACAGGCTAGCTGCCCTTGTGAGCCATTTAAAGCCTAGCCATTTCCCTTTTTGTACATGAAATAACCTGTCCCATTTGGTTTTAGTTTGGTCTTACAATCCCAAGGCTGATAACTACATATTATCCCTAACTGGGATCATACCGCGAATAATGTGAGGGGACTCATGTATCATAAAGAATTTAGGATCTGTATCTTTACATTAGTATTACAGGGGGAAGTCATGGAGTTAATTTTCTGTTTCCCATCCATAGATCTATGCTAAGCTTGAAAATGGAAGGGGTGAATTTTTTTTATGTTAATGGGGAGTCTGTTCCATAGCAGGGATATCCTCTAAAAATATGCCTAATTTATTCTTTTATAATATTTACCAGCTACATGCCTAATCATTTTGTAGGTACATTAAGCATTATATTCCTGATGTATAATTCATATTTAACTAATTTACTTGATTATTCTTTTTGATTGTTTTCAAGTTATTCCATGTGATTTTATTAACAATCTTCACTCACTAGAAATGTATTAAAGATGTTTTGTACAGTATTGATGGCAATTAAAGTTTTTCCTCTTTACCATTTACTATTAGTAGTCCTCATTTAATCATTATTTTGTGGGATTTGTTTTGCTTCTTGCAGGAGCTGAACAAATTGGGCTGCATTGTAAAGGATGCTTGCTTACTTTTTGACAAATGGTCAACTTAAGGTATTGAGCAACTGCTAAAGCCTTTGTCACCCGACCCCAGGAGGCATAGCTGGTATTTAACTGAAGCAGAGGCAGCTGAAAAAGGGCCAGCTATAAAGAGAGTAAGAGAGAGAGAGAGAGAGAGAGAAAATAATCAGTTGCACCTGCTGAAAATAAGTCATTATACAGCTCCCACAAGTACAGAATCATTTGGGGATATGCAAGTCTGTAGGCAGGTACACTTTCAACAGACAAATGAGTACTTATAGTCACTTATAGATGTACTGTATGAGGAGTGGAGGACTACTCTTTTAAATTTAGCAGGGGGCATGAATTAAACATTTTGAAGGATTCTCAGCAAGTGGAGATCAGTACACATAAGAAAAGTGTAATGTTGATATCATTGATGCTACTCAATCTCCTTTAGCTGGTGAAATCATAAATTATAGCATTGTGGGTTAGTCAAATGAGTCATTGAATGAGGCATGTTTAATTTTCCAAACTATATCAGGAGGTAATCCAGGTCTATGTTTTATATCTTATATTTGTCAGGTGATGAAAGAAAAAAATGGCATGGGGAATAATACATAATATTTGATCTTATTGATTTGAATTGGGTACAGAGGATAATGAATTAAAAGTTATTCAGAGATAAAGATCTAGTTGATGCATTGACAATGCTGGACAAGCATCAGTATAAGAATCTTAGAACTAAGTCACGGGACAGTTGGTTTTAAGCTTTGTGAATTTCATGGTTGTAATCATAGGCAAATGAGCATCACCAGCTCTGCCATTCTTTATCAGAGAAGCACATTTTGTCACAGTGGTCAGTCACGCCTATGGCATTAAAGTATATTTAGAAAGTTTAAAACACTGGATAAACAGATAAAATGGTATAAAAAGGGAAGTTAGGCATCCAGATACATGGTTAAGTTTTATGACTGAAATGAGAATAATTAATTTTAGACAAACTGTGGAACAAACAGTCCCTAGATATTAAGTCATGCTGAGCTTTTAGTGCTGGTAATTGCACCTGGCCATCTTGCAGGTATCTGCACATTTGTGCAACTGTGGGGGGGGGGGGCTGGCTTTCTGTTACTAAGTGTTGATTTAAGGAGTTTAGCTGGTAAAGTTAACAGCTTTGCTGATATGTCATTAGAGTGGGGAAACCTTCTTTTTGGGGTTATAATAAATTCAATTCCTTATGTAGATTCAGGTAAACCAGCATGGAATTACATGAACATTAAGGTTGAATTTTTCAGCAGAAAAATTGGCAGAATACTCTAATAGTCAAGAGGTGGTTAAATTGATAAATGGTTTCAAGTCTGGCTTTACAATCAAGTCTATTGTTTTAATTAGTAACCCTTCCTGCAAGAATTTAAGATCAGTAAAGGTAAGGAGGCCACAGTGAAGGACATGCTATCCAAGGAAATCGAAAGGGAGGATTAGATTATTCTTACAACATTTTATGGTCTTTACAGTTTCTTTGTCTTGGCATCTAAGAAAAGGGATGGGGAATTTAGATTAATTCATCATTTATCATGGTGTACCTTGATGAACGTTAATAAAAACAGGGGGTATACCAAAGTACAGTATGCATCCCTAGATGATGCCATTAAAGTCATACAGCAATTTACCTTCTTCCCATCTGCCCACAAGATTGGCACCTACTGGAATACAATTTGAGGATAATTATTATCTTAATAAAATGAATGCCTATGGGTTGCTCAGTGGCCTGTACCTCTTTTGAGTGGTAATAAAAAATCCAAAGCCTGGAAAGGTTGAGGTAAAGAGCAGCGTGTATACCAGCTGGGAAAAAAATCATAAAGCTTTCAGGATCAACCCTTCATCGGGTGTAAAAATGAGATGAAATACCTTCATTTAAATAGTAAATTCAAAACATGAAACTAATCACATGACAAAGTTGCATTAAGCACTTCAGTTTAAAGACACATATACAGATAAAATGTTACTGACAGTCAGTATAGCCATAAAATAAGTAAAACATACTTCTAACTCACTATTAAGATCTCCCCATTTTTTCTTCTGTCTGATGTCAATCACTCTAAAATTAAATGTATGTACACTTCCTTTCTTCCTCATATGTTTGCCCAGAGCATAAGTTGCTCCCTCTCTATGTATTTCAGATTTGTGTTCAATAATTCTGTCCAGTTAGAGTGAGTGAAATGCATTTAATTTTAGAGTGCATGACATCAGACAAAAAAAATGGGGGGGTCTTAATAATGAGTTAGAAGTATATGAATACTCATGGATCACACTTTTAGAAGCTGATTGTTTTCAAGGTTTAAATACAACAGTAAGCATTAAACCTATTTTAAAAAGAAGACAGTGAACTGCTTGTCAAGTAAATTTTATAACACTTCCCTGCTTGAAAATCTCTAGCATGCTCCCTAATCCTTTCCTTAAGACAATGGTCTGTCTTCCCCAAATAAAATTTCATACAAATTTGGAATTGTGCTAAGTAAACTAGATGTTCCATTAATCAACTTGCTCTACTTTAAAGAGATACCTCCTATTAGTACAAAGCTGTATAAATTGACTATCACTATCTAAAAAAAAGTATACAAGTTGCATCCACAACATGGACTCACTCACCAAGCATGTTCTAGAGATGGGCGCTGACCATTATTTTAAATTTAAGGTAGTTGAAATTATTGTTTTGGGAGACAGGTTAGGAGATGTTAGGAACATTACTGAAAATATGGAGTTATATTAGATTTTACATTTACAAGCTGACAAGGAAGGTGGATTAGATGGTAAGGTCTCTTTAAGACCTAAATTGAAACAGAGAAGACCTTTTTGTTACAAGTGATGTGCCTGCTTTTCAATTGGTTAATTTATTTTATGTAAGGAGAGATATTTTTTAGTGTACTTAGACTCTGAAGAAGCAATGTTCTTCAAAAGTGCTTTCCATTGTCATATTTATTTTATTCTTTATTATTTTTATTAAAACAATTCTGCCAGTGCAGCATTGCTTATTCTTTTCATTAAGTCAATAACATGCAAAGAAACCTCATAAAGACATGCAGTTACATGGGCATTTTGGCAGTTGCAAATTCTGAGGAATATCTCAGGCTATCAATACTGCATAGGTCTGTCAATTGATGTTACACACCATGGTAGGTATCAGAAATATCCTCTGAAGAGAACTACAATCATCCAGCCAGATCAAGCTAAAAGAAAATGTTGTATGAGAAAGCATTAAGACAGGACTTTCAAATTCTGCTATGTGGGAAAAACTGCTGCAGTGGAAAACAGTTCTACAAAACATAATATCCAATAAATACAGAAAAAGCAACCTAAATCTTGTACTAGCAGCAGTCCACAATCTGTCAGTATATGAAGTGAAATATCCACATTTGTGTCCAAGCATATGACTACAATGCTTGCACCAAGCAACTCTACCACTAAAGATAAGGTTTACACACAGATTTGCATACTTTCTCCCAAGTATATATTGTGACATAGTATACACATTGCTACATATAATCTACTAATTGTCTCTTTAGATAGGAATAGACTGACTGACATTACAGACTCCGGGCACCTTCCTATGAAAAGAGGTATGCTAATGCTAAATATAGATTGTTGTTGTTGTTTATAAATAAAAGGAATGCTGCCTGTACATAGGGGATGTACTCTTTTCTGTGGACTGATTATAGAGCTCATGAAGACAACTGATATGCAGCTTTTCTGCTGGAGGGTTCGAAGAGAAGATCATATTCTACAAGAGGAATGGTACCAGTTAGGTGTTGGAGGGTATAAGGGAACATCATATTCTACAAGAAATAAGGTACCAGAGGAGGTGTTTGGAAGATTAATGGGGAGGATCATATTCTACAAAAGGTGAGGTACCAATGGAGGTGTTGGGAGGTTAGAAAGGAGGGTCATATTCAACAAGAGATAAGGTATCAGAGGAGGTGTTGGAACGTTAGAAGGGATGATGATATTCTACAAGTGGTCAGGTACCAGAGGAGGTGTTAAGGGAGAATAATATTCTATAAGTGGTAAGGTACCAGAGGAGGTATTGGAAGGTTAAAAGGGAGGATCATACAATCCCCAAGAGGTAAGGTACCACAAGAGGTGTTGGAAGGTTAGAAGGAAAGATCATATTCTACAAGAGAAAAAGTACCAGTTAGGTGGTGGAGGGTTACAAGGGAACATCATATTCTACAAGAAATAAAGTACAAGAGAAGGTGTTTGGTAGATTAATGGGGAGGATCATATTCTACAAAAGGTGAGGTACCAATGGAGGTGTTGGAAGGTTAGAAAGGAGGATCATATTCAACAAGAGATAAGGTACCAGAGGAGGTGTTGGAAGGTTAGAAGGGAGGATCATATTCTACAAGACATCAGGTACCAGAGGAGGTGTTGGAAGGTTAGAAGGGAGGGACATATTCTACAAAGTACCAGATGAGGTGTTGGAAGGTTAGAAAGGAGAATGATATTCAACAAGAGATAAGGTACCAGAGGAGGTGTTGGAAGGTTAGAAGGGAGGATCATATTTTACAAGACTTCAGGTACCAGAGGAGGTGTTGGAAGGTTAGAAGGGAGGATCATAGTCTAAAAGAGGAAACGTACCAGTGGAGGTGGTGGAGTGTTACAAGGGAACATCATAGTCTACAAGAGACAGGAGGTGTTTAGAAGATTAATGGGTAGGATCATATTCTACAAAAGTTGAGGTACCAGAGGAGGTGCTGGAAGGATAGAAAGAGGGATCATATTCAACAAGAGATAAGGTAAAGCTGGAGGTGTTGGAAAGTTAGAAGGGAGTACTATATTCTTCAAGAGAAAAGGTATCAGAGGAGGTGTTGGAAGATTAGAAGGGATGATCATATTCTACAAGATGTCCGGTACCAGAGGAGGTGTTGGAAGGTTAAAGGGAGGATCATATTCAGCAAGAGATAAGGTACCAGAGGAGGTGTTGGAAGGTTAGAAGGGATTATCATATTCTACAAGAGGTAAGGCACCAGAGGAGAATATGTTTCTCGGTACTTAATCAGAAGTTCCAACTATTCTCATTGCTGACTAATACAGTTACCATTTAAAGATTGTGACAGCCATCTCCTTGTAATTCATACTTTCAGCCTGAAATGTTATTCATCAGTGGACAAAACTGTGTTAGATATGATGTTTTAAATGTTAAGTTCCTTACTGTGATTTATGTATCATTGTAATAGTAAATACAATATTGAATGATTTGCATTATTTGTGTGCATGTGTGTAACAATGATGAAATGATAATTGTAGCAAAACTATTCTCCTCATTTTATATGGTCAGCTAAGTTATCCTTGAAAGCTACTGGATCCCCAATATACTTTATTTTCTCTGGCACAGCACTAAAGCTTTCTGTGCTGTTTAAATAATGGATTTGTCCATAAGAATATTGCAATTCATAAAACTTCGGGTAGAGCTATGCCTTTAATCTATTGCTGAAAGGGTCTATAACCATTCCAAAAACATTGTTTCTTTAATAATGGCATAATACATTGATAGGATGTGAATTATGCTGAGCAAGTAATAATTATTCTGCATTTACTTTTTCATGTGTCATATCAGCTTGCTCCACTAAATAACCAAATCTCTGACTAAAAGAATAAAGCAAAATATCCAATGATTCAATATATGTGGTGTGTATGTGTGTGTGTGTGTGTGTGTGTGTGTGTGTGTGTGTGTGTGTGTGTGTGTGTGTGTGTGTGTGTGTGTGTGTGTGTGTGTGTGTGTGTGTGTGTGTGTGTGTGTGTGTGTGTGTGTGTGTGTGTGTGTGTTTAATGTACAGTTTTATACTAAGCAACGGGAGGAGTATATATTTGCTGAAAGGATTATATGGCTGTTACATAAACATTTCCTAGAATAGTCTAATTAGAACTGCATGAGCAGTTTTGCCTGATATGCATAGTACAGTGGGAAGTAATTTAAAAGGTCATGACACAAATTGTTTTCCAAGTACTGTCATGTGTGAAATTTAACCAGAGAATTCTAATTCATATTGTGACATCGCAGTTTACATTTAAGAACAGAAATCTCTTAAGATATGGTTTACGGAGCAGTAATGATATAATTGTGGACCTATTTGTTGTTAGCATAGATTTAATCAAAAATGCAAAAGTGTAAGTAACCTGATGAAAGGTTCAGGAGATGCACTTTGTTACAGATTAAAAATTCTTGCATGAATAATCTTTTGGAAGACCCTGATACTTCTCTCTCTCTCTCTTTTATGCATTTATTTGTTTATTTATTTTTTTTATAAAAGTGAGTTGTCATCAGCTTTATCATTGGCTTGTAACAGAATGATTAAGAAAATTATAATTATGGTTAGGCTTGTTCTTTTTCAACACAGGGAGTCATGCCTAAATGCACAACGTTAGTGGGGACTATTCAGTGTATAAGTAGTTGGCCAGATTTCTGAAGGCTGGTAGTGAGTCCTAATACTGGTGTAAATTGCGACAAAAAAAATCTAAACCTGGTGTCAGTTAAGAAAGTGCCATGATTGTAAATAGCCCTCTTTTGATAAAACCTGAACTGCCTGCTAAAGTATAATAAATACACATATTGAGTAACACATTTCTCATGTAGTGCATAAAGTAATGGGTAATAGTTGCCAAAATTCCTCTGTTCAGTTTTGCAATACTCAAAATAATAGGACTTAATTTATAATAAAAAATGTATATGCAATATTCTAAATCAAACCACTTTAGAGAAAGTAAAACATTTGCAAATCAACTGCAATATATTTTGAAAACAATGTGTCAAAGGCTTTTTCAAAGTAAGGCTGAGTTCTTATTTCTTGGTGCTTATTTAAGTTGGCATAACACATTTCATGTCTTTGTCTGATTTGAATGAAGTTAGGTGGATCTAGCTCTTTCAGATATAGTGTAAGATTTGTTTCTGGATAGAGCATGGCCAAAAAATTCATATAACCCAAATTTACTTATGTGTAGGATGTAATAAATAACATTGTATTCAATTTTTGCTGAATTTCAAAATAATTTTTGAAAAGTTCGGTACTTTTCCGTTAACAGGGCAACAGCTTTCTTGGCCTCAATTTTTACCCATACCTTATTCTGAGGAATAGTTTCACAGTTTGATAAGTAACAGTTCTCTTTTGCACACAGAAAAGGTTTATAAAACTTCCAATGTTGACATTTCGTAAACATTTTCTTGCCATCAAAAAATGAGTACAGATGTTCTGTTTTGCCTGTTTGTTCCTCAGCTGGAAAGGTAGGGATCATGCCGCACTTGCTAAAGTGAAATTGGAGAGCTGTGCTCTTTATTAACTGTGATTGAGCTAGTCTCACTGTTGAAGAACAGCAGTTAATAGGGGTTTTCAATAAAACTCAGATAGCACGAGACCAAATGTCTTAACCGCTATGTTTTTTTTTTTTTTTCTGTGTCTATGTTATAGTTTGAGATTGTGTGGCACATAAAGATTGCAGTAGCAGACGTAAATGTAATGTGTTCCTGATTAAGTTGCTTAAGCTGAGTTTGATTTTTGGAGACTTATTACAGTACTTGATTACTTGAGTAAACAATAGGATTTAGCTAGGTTTGGAGCACTTTGCCCTCGTATTTTAACAAAGTCAGTTTCTCCGGTGATGTAAGTGTCATGGTGTTCCCTTTTAGCACATTTGTGCCTTGGCCAGTGTACATCAGTGACCTATACTGAACAATCTAGGCTTAGCCCAGGATTTTACAACCTACAGTGTGAAGAGTGAAGAAAACATTAAAAGTGCATAATGATTGCTGCCTTGGCCAGTGTTGGGCAGTGACCTAAATTGAACAATGTAGGCTTAGCCCAGGATTTTACAACCGAGAGTCTAAACAATAAACCAAATACTAAAAGCTCATAATGATTGCTTTCATTAATTACCAAGTATTATTGTATTAATATCACCATATTGTTTGAAAAGTACCATTTCAACTGTTTATACTTTTGCATACATGAATGCGCTGTACTTTTATGGCAAGAACCTTTGCCCCGTTAACGCAAAAGTACCAAAAGTTCCTCTATGCTGTCTGGACCCACAGCATGTGTGCTTCACTAGCAGTCATCTCTGAATCACTTAAGCTACCCTAAAACATATTAATTGTGGCCACATACTCCAAACAGGCATCTGGGATCTCATAGATAATCGGGCAAAAAGGAGAAACACCTGAAAATAGTTCACCTCTGAAACACGTAAGCTACCTTAAAACACATTAATTGTAGCCACGTACTCCAAACAATTATCCTGGACCTCACAGATATTCAGGCAAGAAGGAGAAACATCTGAAAATAGTTCACCTCTGATTCACTTAAGCTACCCTGAAACACATTAATTGTGGCCACATACTGCTAAAAAAGGATATAGTAACTGAGTATACTCTAATAAACCCTGGCTAAGCAGTAATTATTCTGTAACTTCTATTAATAAAAGGCTCAAATCACCACCAAGTGAAATAATCCTCACTTTTTAAATATTGTGTTTCTGAATTGGAAAATGAGTTAACTGGGTTAAAACCAACCTGGATAGCTGATCATTTTTTTCTTTTAGTGCATACCACAGTCTAGTAATACCCATTCCATTCACCCTGACTGTGCATGGGCTCAGTTTGCTCCCATTCCATGCCCCCATTTCCCACGCATCCCTGCTATGCCTAAATTTATTTTAAACTACCTAGACCCACAAGCCTTATTACCCAACCCAAATAACAAACTAAATTACATCACTTTTACATAGTACTAGTCTCTCCATAAAACAAGATAGCAGTACTTATAACTAATATAACTCTTCCAACTTTTACAATACAACAATACAACAATACATTTACAAAAACTCATTACATTCACTAACGTTCAAATAAATCAACATGATACCTATCCATGTTACTGCAATAATACTCCTAGCAAAAGCAGCAAACCTCACCTCAGATTACATTAGTGTCAGTGAGTCAGGAACCTCATATAATATGCCATTTCCCTATCCAACAGAAATAAAACCTTTAAATATTAAAATATCACCCACAGTCTATAGAATTACTTATATTGATCAGATTACCTATACAATAATACCATAAAAAAGCAATCCCAATGTCTTACTGAAATCTAACACAATCATAGTAAAACTCTTCAAGACCATATCACACATCACTTCACAGCTAACCCTTAGCAGAGATGTCCATCCAAACCCTGGCCCCAGCACCAACCCGTTCCAACAAACACCACAATATGGCAGCCATCATTTACTAAACCTCTTTCAGAAAGGATCTGACCTCCTATTATTAAACTTGAACATTAGAAGTGTTGTTAACAAATTTTATTTATTTATTTATTTATTTATTTATTTTACATTTGTTGACCAGGCTAGTCTAATTGGATATATGTCCATTTTCAGTAGAGGCCTGGGGAGAAAAGCTCCAAGCATCAGCAGTGACAAAGAATACAATATATAGTAAATAGTCAAGTGAATTAGAGTATATATTGGCTACATTGGGCAGAACAAATGTTTTACAGAGTAATTTAGTAGGTTTAAGCTAAGATCAAATACAGAGAGCAAAAAACATGAATTCATTTTTTATTTTTTTTTTATTTCCAGTACTATGAAGGAAATTATTAATTACAGATAGATGACATAAAACAGTAGAGTAGAGAAGTATAGAGAGAGCAAGAAGGTGAAAGAGATATCAGTCCGGGTTAGAGCAGGGACAAAGCCAGTGAGTTGTAAGATATTCTTTAAGATGTTTTTTTAAAAAGAAGAGTGGAAGCAAGGGAGGAAAGTTCAGTAGGAAGCTGGTTCCAGATTTTACCTACTGTGTTGGTGAAAAGTGAATCCCCAGCTTTGTTATTTGATTTAATAGTGGAAACTAGAAGCTTATTAGCTGAGCGTAGTGTTGCAAGATTTTTGTAGGGTGAAATCAGGTTAGTGAGGATAGGGGTATAATTAGGGTGGTAAAGGATCTTTTGGGTGATAAGTTGTTGGCAAAGTAGTTAGTTCTTCAGTTCTAGCCATCCCAATTGTTTTAAGTTGAGACAGTGGTGAGTTCTAAAGGTGGTGCCAGTGGCAAATCTGGCTATGTTATTGCAACTGGTGGAATGTTTGGTGAGTTTTTTTTTGTTAGATTGGTATATATTGCAGAAGCATAGAACAGGGTAGAGATAAGGTGGGTCTGGGCAATAGTTATTCTGGCTGAAGGGGAAAGCAAAGGTTTGATTCTGTAAAGGGTGCCTAGCTTTTTGTTGACAGACTTTATTGTAGAATTAATGTGGTCATCAAAACTAAGGTTATTATCAATTGTTACTCCCAGTAGACTGGTTGAAGTGTCTGGGGATATGTTAGTTGCATTGTTAGAGGTTAGTGTGAAGTGCAGTTGAGGTGACTTATGAGTAGGAGCAAAGAACAATAATTTTGTTTTTTGGGGTTCAGGAAGAGGCAGTGTTGCATGAACCAATTTTCAACACTGTTAAATACTGTTTGGGTGAGGGACTGGAGAGAGGTTATGGACTTGGCTGAACAAATTAAAGTAGAGTCATCTGCATATTGTATGCAGATGGCCTGAGGAATATTGGTATGTAGATCGTTAATAAACAATGAGAAGAGTAGAGGTCCTAAAATAGAGCCTTGGGGTACTCCAGTGTTCACAGGGAGGGATTTAGAAAGATTAACAAAACTCAAACCCTTCAAGCCATTCTCACCCACTACTCTCCATAACATTGTTCTGCTTACTGAAACCTGATAAAAATCAGAAATTAATGATAAAAGAAATTATACCTCAAGGTTACAGTATGTATAGGGTAGATAGAAAGGAAAAAAAAGAAGGGGGAATAGCCATTCTATTTAAAATAAACTTCATTCTAGAGATCCTACAACAAAATACTCCTGACCTCAATAATATAGAATCAACTCCAAAAAATGTGTAAACATAGTTTGAACATACATACTTCCAAGTAACAACATCCCCACCCTAGAACTCATCCTCTAATGGTCCTCGAACTCTCTTCCTCAGGAAACAATTATTATGGGGGACTTCAACATAGATTGAAATACTTGTAACTCACAAAACCCTTCAAATCACATTAGCCCCTATGGCTTCACCACAATCATATGAACCCCCACTAGAATTGATAAAACATCAAATAGGAAATCCATTCTTGATTGGATATTCACCAACAGACCTTCTGTGTCTTTACACGCTGTTTATCTTTCAGATAGTCTCAGTGACCATCTTCCAACTTTTTTTTACTTAGTGCATGAATAAATCCAGAAAAACTCACCAGCTATTGCAAAATTAGGAAGAAAATAAAAATATTTCACATTCAGAATTTTGTATCCACCCTTAAACTCTGTAATTGGGTACCATGAAACATCCCTCTCTAGAGGAAGCTATAGAATACATCAATTTAACTTTCCTGAATATTCTGAATAGACTAGCCCCCAAGAACAATAAAAATAAAAGCCAAATAATGACCCGTGTTTAACAAAAGAAACCAGATCACTATTAAAAGAGAGAGAAATAAAGCTTGGAATCTGTGTCAAAAAAAGCAAAACACGTGACTAAACTGGCATATTAAGAACCCAGAAATGAAGCTAAAAAACAAATCAAACAGGACAAGATTAATCACTACCAATACATTCAAACTACACATCACAGCAACCCTCAGAAGTTTTGGTCCGCTATTCCTAAAATCATACAACCTGAAAACACCAGTACCCCCACCCCTATAACCACTAACAACTCAGGCTCTATAGCTATGCAGTTTAATAAGTATTTCATAGAGTTCATACTAGACCTCACAAATAATAACTCTTCCACCACCTTCACAGAAATTCCTACAGCAAGCTCAGACAACAGCACCTTTGATTTCCAACCTGTACAAACAGACACTATAAAAAAAAAAAAAAAAAAACTACAGAAAAAACTCAAACCAACAACCCAAGCGGAATATCTCAGTCTGGCAGCAGATGCCATTTCCTACTCAGTATCCATCTTAACAAACCGATCCATCTCCAAACAAAGGGTACCAGCAATCTGGAAAATTTCACACATCATTCTGCTGCACAAGGGGGAACATCATTAGAACTGTACAATTACCGGCCAATAGCTTATCGTTACCCCTGTCTAAAGTTCTAGAAAGATGCATCCACTCACAAATTATTCAGTATCTCTTTGATAACAACCTGCTATCCAAAACCCAACATGGATTTCGGCCCTACCACAGCACTTCTTCCATCCTAACGAGTTACAAGAGCATCATTAATCAACACAGGAACAACTGTAAAATAGCATCCTCCATCTTTCTAGAGCTATCAAAAGCATTCAATACTGTCTCTCGTAACAAACTTATACAAGTACTCTTAGAACTAAACCTTAGTTAATCCACAATTACTTGGTTAAAGACTACTTAGGGTACCAGCAAGCTATAAAATGGCAACAAAGTATATCTCCTCTACTGACTGTTACTCTAGGTATACCATAAGGTTCCATTCTAAGTCTCCTTAATTTCACAGTTTTCACTAATAAATTACACCCTGCTACCCTGCATGTCTCCCTGGTCCAATATGCAGATGAATCTACATTAATATGCACTGCATCATCACTCCAACAGTTACAGCAACTAAAGCAGCAGTCCTTCTCTCTGGCTGAAATGTGGCTATCTGGACTTCAACTTATTCTAAACCCCAACAAGACCAAACTCATGATATTCCAAACCACTAGAGTTATAGATCCCCTCTCTCTACTTAAGATTACATCTACAAAAAATAGCACCATCTCTCCTGTTTTCTAGACTAAACTTCTGGGTGTTTTTATTGACAACGCTATTACATTTACTTACACATAGCCCAGACACTCAAGAAAGTAAATAAAAAACTTGGTACTCTTTACAGAAATAGACAATACCTAACCAATAGCACAAATGCTATCATTGCAAGAATGCACCTGATCTCTACAATCCTACATGCCTCATCCATTCTGATAAACCTAAAACATTAGACCTAGCAAGATTAGATACCTGCTATAATAAGATCACAAAGTTTGCAACAGACTTGAACTTTAGAACTCACTATTGCCTTGCACTCAAACGACTTAACTGGCTAGAACTACCTCAGCTTTTAACTTATAACCAACTTACCTTGGCCCCTACACTTCTAAATCAAGCTGAAAAAAAAAACTTCTATGCTATGCATTCTACTCCCCTACACTAGTAGCCAGTCTTTATACTCAAATAATAAATCCTTCTTAAAAGTTACCAAATCCAACAATGCCACTGTAGAGTCCCTCTATACTACATGCATAGCTAAAATCTAAAACTCATTGCTGACATACACACACACACATATATATATATATATATACATATATATATATATATATATATATATATATATATATATATATATATATATATATATATATATATATATATATATATATATATATATATATATAGACAACTACAAATGCTCTGCAGTTTGAAAACAAAAAGACTGAAATCCCATTTATTGAATGCAATATATGCTTATGCACCAACCCTGGATAACTTGTGAGTGCCTTCTTGCAACCCCCCCCCCCCCTTGCTATCTAACTCCTCTATTCTCTCTTCTCTAGTCTTCTTATCTTCTCCACACAATCCTTTCCTTCACAATAATTAGTCTGACTCATTTTCTGCCGCCAAAGCTTACAGCAAATGTTTTCAGTTAGTAACTGGTCTATTTTCTCTGTATTATTATCTCTCCTTGATAATATAGTATTATTTGCTTGTGTTATCTCTCCATAGTTTTGCACATACACAAATTGTTTGGTTGCTAGACATATTAGTATCCTCTATTATTAGAAATGTGTATTAATCTTAGTCTATATATGTAAAACCGATGTATTAAGAACTCTAAGTATCACACTGTAACTATGTGTTACTTCCCTGTTGTAATCTTTTGATATTTTGTACAATTGTCTTGTTGTAAATGTGGAGCTTTCCTCCCCTGGCCTGAATAAGGAACTGTATCCAGTCAGACTTTTCCGGTAAAAAAATGCAAAATAAAATGAAATAAATAAAAACCATGATACTTGCTGTAATTAGCTTGGTTCCATGTTAGAGAACTTACATATATGATATAAAGAGAAGTATCTTTATTAGTAAAGAAGCTTTATCTGTGTTATTTTGATTTGCTCTTAATGATGATTTTGGAGTGATAAGAGAGTTCTTAAATAAAATGTGAACTCCCTTTCAATTTATATGAGCAGTGTGAAGATGACATCACTAAATAATTTCCTTTTGTGGCATTCAGAGATACATCCCACGCCATTCACTTTCTGGTTACTGACAGTGCCTCATTCTGAGACACCAGCTCAGCAGGCTATAGGGAGTGCTATGTTACTAGGCACTGAAGAGACACTTGGTGCTCTGTGCACTTAAAGTTGAGCTATTCAGGAAGAATATCTTTAGTATAATTTGTGGATAGTGACACAGTGTATCAAGGTTGTCATCAAAAATAGTGCTACACTACAGACAGCAGTAGGAGAAGAGTAACCACTGAGCTCCTCTGAAACAAAAATGTTGCTATCCAAGGCTATTTCTCCAACATTTAAAGCAAAGATGCACTCCGATTGTGTCAGATTGCCACCATGTTACCATTACTAATCTGCCTTGCCTTTGATAGCAGAGTTGTGTCACAGCTACTATTCATGCGTAGATATGCACATGTTCCAACCCCCATATTACATATAAGTACATTCATGCATAAAGGTACATATTTGTCAAATACACACACATATACAGTTACAAGCACATTAAGAACATTTTCAATATTCACTGAACATTTTTTAACAATTTTTTCCTGAGGAAGACTCAATACCACCTTTCCCCCTTCCCCATCATTAACAAAAGCAGTAGCATGAAATTCATTACTTTTTGTAAACTATCCTTTCTAGAATATCCCTTCAGAAGCTCAAGCTCATTATGACTTTTTTTTTCTGGCATGATGGGATGACGTCATGCTACATCAGTCCCAGCTCATTTATGCAGAGCTGCTTAGGTTCCTATCACATGACATGTAGAAATTTACAACAGCTGATACTGCAGCATAGCACCCTGAATTTACTGTTAGCTCTACACAGATCAGTACTGCCAAACAAGGACCCTGCACTTGTAACACTTCATACTTTTGTCACTTTATTCCCAAAGTACAGATCCAGGAAGTGACACTAACAAATATTACTATATATGAATGATAATGAACAGAGCATTCCTGAAACCCATTGCTCACTTCATGTAATTTCTGGAGGACAGTGGTCACCATTCAAAACAGCCTTACTCTCTTTGAATCACACTATTTCCCTGTATCTAGCTATTTGAGCTCACAGGTACATGTGATATGGGTTACATATTTCAACTCTGCTGAGCACTCTTAACATAAACAGTACACCTTTAAAATGCTTTGAGCTTCATTCCTTCAAAACAATCACCAAGCATCTTCTGGACTTTGAGGAATTTACTTTCAGAATGAGTCCGATAGCAATCAGATTGTGTACCTCAGATCTCTGAGTCCTTCCAGTGCTGCTTAAAAAGATTCTCCTTGCCCTATAGTACTGTGTGATATTTCAGTATGCAAACCCCTAACATGAACACTCACCACCCTAATTATACAACAGTCAGACAGCCATAGTTATTAACACCATTCATGTATACTAACCCTATGTTACAATACTAACATCTTTTCCCAAGGGATTATCTTAAGTCATGCATTCAGTCCCCTGTGGGATAGCATGAACAACAAATATATCAAGACCTTTTTTAAACTAAATGCATTCATAGCCTATTGATTTCAACCAGAGCTAAAGTGCTGGTCTTACTTTATCTCAGCAATAAACAATGAAACATACCACTGGTTGTATTCTTTCCACAAATCATTTATGATTTTTAATTTGTTTCAGTCCTTTAACTCAAACAGTAACTTATCTATGATCCTGTTTCAGTTCTTTCACAGATTGCTGTGAAGTACACTTTTCCTACCTGAGAAAACTATTTTGGCAGTACAGATCTTTCTTGTACAGCTTTCCCAGAAACAAATAAGATAAGTACTTGATGGTATTGGAAGACATGATGACAATTTGACATGTTTAGGCTTTCGTGTGTGAAGGAAAAGAGTTCAGACTCTTTTTCTGGATCCGAGACTAGACAGACTAACAGTATCAGGTGGTATACATGAGATGGCTTCCAAAGAATACAGATTATTCAGCAACCTTCTTAAACCTGGATAAACAATATGTTCAACATTCCTCTAATGTACATAACTCTGTCACCAGTAGAAAACCTGAACACCAACCAAATGATGATGGGGAGGGAATGCAAAATGACAGCCAGAGATGGCTTCACCACTGATTTTGTCTCACACACCCTGATCACTAAAAGCATACAAGGATGACTATAAAGCTAAAATATGGCTATTTTTTATATAGTCAAGCTAAAATCTGGTTATTTTTATACAGTTGACAAGTAAATGGTAAGCTGTTATTGTTATTTTCCTTTTATCTACTTCTTTAAGTTACCTTCCCCTAATGCCCGCCACCCATCAGACATTTCTTGGATATTCTCCAGAAAATATCAAGGCAAACTTCCTAGTACCAAATTTCACAAACAGTGCTGCAAAGATATCCTCTGCATTATTTCAAATAATCCCTGACTTCTTCCAGCCCCATGGATCTCTGATTAACCAAATGTTTTTATTTCCAAGTAAACAAGAGAATAAATACCTTGAATTCTGCTTAGGAAGTGTGCATCATTAAAACCCCAGCAGTGTGTATCCAGAATAGGAGCTAGTTCTGGAAGCCAGTCTATAGAGGTGCATTTTGAAATTATCCATGTAACTGGTTGTATTATATGGGCAGACATTTAATATACATATGTATATGTGTTAGGGAACACAAGAATTAAATTTCACTTGACACTCTCCTTTAAGGCCATTCAGTTTTGAAAGCATAATGCCCTTCCAATTACCTGCAATGGAGGGAGACATAGAGCTTCAAAAATGTTTTAAGCCTGTCTGCCTGCCCCCAAATATACATTAAGATCTGGGAGACCCAGCTAACTGAATTCATAGGGAGAACTAATATGTTGCAAAGCACTTTTGACTTAGTCTTCCCAAATAAGTTTTTGAATCATTTGGGTTATCTGCTTAAGGTCATTAAGTTGTGCATGTGTGTGTGTGTGTGTGTGTGTGTGTGTGTGTGTGTGTGTGTGTGTGTGTGTGTGTGTCTGTGTGGGAGGGGAGGGGCAGCTAATCCTGAGTATAGATGACAACCAAAAGAAGAATGATCCAGTTTATTACCTATATATTTTGATGTATATGCTGGAAAATAACTTCCCATTTCTTAGAAAACTCCCCTAACTTTCTCCTTATCTCTCTGGAAGATAACTCTGCTCCTGCTACTTGTCAGAACTAGTTTGTATGTTAGTCAATAAAGCTGCTTGCGCTTATATGGGGAATCTGTGAATAAGAGAGTCAGGACATTAGTTTTGTCCATGCTAACTTTATCCTGGCAATTGACTGAATCTCTAAAGCTCCTGAATGATCACCTCAAAGTCCTCTTGGGGATTACTAAGCGAGACCAGTAAATCATGCACATATAATGAAATCTACTTAATCTGAGGACCTATAGTATAACTTGCCTACATTGCCTTTTTATATTGCTCAGTCAAATACTCCCTATGCAGAAAAGTGTACAACATTCACTGCTGCCTCTTGAAATCTCAAAAGTACTGGAGAGTTCTGGCCCCAGTTTAATTTTGGCCTATGCCCAATGATAAAGTCTATTCAGGATGTGGATCATTCAATCTGGGACTTCAAAGCTTACCAAGACCTTAAATAAATATCTTTACTTCAGCATGTCAAATGGCTTTCCAGTGCCACAACTATGGAGTCTTGGTTTAGAGCTGTGTTTGGCATATTCAGTTAACAGTTCTAAAACTTTATTTAAGGTGGATTTGCATTGCCTGAAGCCAATTTAACAGGCAGAATTGGAGCAGGGAGAACCATAATGATCTTCTTTAGCAGAATAGATGCCATAATTTTGTAGACATGATCCAATATATAAATGAAAAGAAATGAAGAAACTTTTATGTGGTCCTTGCTGAACGTCAGAGTTACCAAGATAATGGTGTGCCTTGATGATTCAGGCAAGTGGCCTCCTTGTTTAAGGAAGTATACCTAAAAAGAACCACAGGTATATATAAACCTCTGTTGGGTACTGGGCCTATGTTTTTTGAGAGGGCTGGTAGTAATACCAACCAATTTAAAAGGGTTTTATTTCTAGTTATGACAAAGACACTGAAGCCTTCAGGAATATCATGGCTGACAACTGGAAAATACTTGAAATTGGTTGGATTGATAAGAGCAAGACAGGAAATGGTCCTGCAGTTATATACAGGAGAGATGGGAATTTAAAAAAAATGTGAGGTTAAAAAAGGTGAAAGAAAAAAGATAAGTAGAAATGGTGGTATGAAAAAATGTGGGAGATGCTCCCAGTGCAGTAACATTATTGAAGGAACATGTGCAAATATTTATGGATATGGTAAGGTTTTCTGTCCTAAAAGATGTAATTGTGAGATGAACATGGTGGTCTATGTTGAACTTTGTTTGAACTGCCTTTCATTTTATATTGGAAAAGCAGCATGTGAAGGAGTGTAGTTATGAACGTAATACAGATATAAAAAATAAGAATCAGTCTAACTCCCTCTGGAGGCACATAGAAAATAATTGTCACACTTTTGGGTTCTTTGTTATCGAAGTTGCAGAAAATGATTTAAGGGGAGGTCCAACCAAGATAAAATTAGAATGTAAAGAAGCCCAATAGTAATTTATTTATTATTTATTTTACATTTGTTGTCTGGGATTGTCCAACCGAGCTGAAGAGCCCCTTTTCAGTGGAGGCCCGGAGAGAAAAGCTCCAACATTTTAAACAATTTTAATTATAAATTAGCATTAAACAGCAATGTTACAGTATTATTACAAAACATTAAATAGGAATACAATGTTATACAGTGTCAATAATCAGGAGTATAGCAAAACTATTTCAAGATTTATAAAAAGAAACGTCATTAAGATGAATATAATTTTGGGGGTAAGTCGTTACAAAAACACAGTTTTATCATAATGTAGTTGCATGAAGACAAATACAATAGAATGTTTCTCTGAGGAGATTTGCTTATTAGATTTTTAGAAGACAGCAGAAAGAGTAGTCAAGGAAGATTAGAGAGAGCTAGTAAAAAGAGTGAGTTAAGGGCAGAATGTAGATTAAGTTATGAGAAGTAGGGGATGTTTAAGGAGGGAGAGTGCAGTGGCAATAATTGCCATAAAGTGGGTATAATTAAAAACAAATGCAACTGTACTAAGTGGAGTGAATGACCACATTTCTCTAACATTTTTTTAAAGCAAGCATTTTATTAAAAGCACAAAGGGATAATTATAAATCCATATATAAACTAGTTAGCTCATAAGTTTATATAGCTAATTTTACATAACTTAAGTGGATACATATATGCATTTTATTTATTTATAAATATATTGGTGTGTTTTAATACTATATATATATATATATATATATATATATATATATATATATATATATATATATATATGTGTGTGTGTGTGTGTGTGTGTGTGTGTGTGTGTCTGTTTTCATATAGGATTCTAAATTTAATTTTATAATTTGTTTTGTTCCTAGAATTTGTAGGGAACAAATGGGAAGAAAATGCAAATGCTGTCATCTGTGTTAGCATGTCTGGAAGGAAATGTGTGTATATTCTCAGATGAACTTGTATTGTATGCCAACATGTCTAATTGTAAATACATTTTTTAAATGTTGAGTATTTTCCTGTTCATACAAAATGTTTAAAGAATCTGTCAGGGTTTTGTTACATTTCTAATTGCACATGTTTATGAGGGAGATTCTAAAGTACAAAATGTCTGTGGGGAATCAGCTGATAAGTATGGGATGTCATTAGAATGTTCCTGATTGTTATGTGCTTATTTTAACAGATGATTGGCAGATAAAAGAACTTTTCCAAACAGCTGAGTGTTAATTTTAAAATAAGACAGTTGAGACTGTTAACCTGGATGATAAGACAGACTGCTGAAGTCAGTTGAAGGGCAGTTAGTTAACAGCCATAGTCAGTTACAGTGCTGTGAAGTGGATTGCCAGAAAATGACTCACTAAAAACTGTAAGCCTGCCTTTACCTTACTGTTATGTTTTAGATTAGATCAGACACAGTATTCTCTAGTTAGATTAGACATGTTTAACTATTTAGAGTTTTTTCTAAGATGATGGACTTCTGTCTTACAGTTTAATATTATATTTCTGGTGATTGAATTCTGGTGTTCATTGAAAATTATTGATTTACATTCTTGTAATCATTTTGCTTATTATTAAATGTTTTTCATTACTTTACATTGTGGCTGGACAAGCAGTGTATTCGTTAGAGATTAGAGAGTGCTTATACCTGTTTGATACTCCCCTGCTCAACTGGAATGCCTGGCCACTTCTGGTCATAGCTGTCATTTAATTTGATATTACATTTTTAATAATCGATCACCATTTGAAGGGCATGTAGACTTGTCTGACTCTGGTGGCAATGTTTACCATTTGTATTGGAGAGGGGACACAGCTGGAAATCTGTGTCAGACATCCCATAAGTGTTTGAGTGTGTGAGATTTTAATTTATTTTGATGGTGAGTGAGTCAGAGGTCTTAAAGTGGAACACATTGCTCTGAAGTGTATGATAAGGGATTACATTTGGCGTGGACTAAGGTATATAGGCCAGTCCCAGGAAATAGGCCATGTTCCTGCTGTGCTTTTAAGGGATATTGTGGAATTTTTCTCTTGTGTGCTCTGTGTTCTGGTGTTTTCCATGATGCCTCCACACAGGAGTCAGTGGTGAGGATCAAGGCTCCTTAATTACTGACCTGGATTTTAAGTGTGGGAGGTCATATATTGGTGGCAGACCGGTGGGATAGTAACTGGACGTCACATTATTGGTGGCAATCTGGTGGGATATTAACCATACGTCACATTAATTGGTGACAAAAGTGGGATTTCTAATTGGATTTCAGTAGCCTGTGGGTGGTTGTCATTAAAGTGTGCACTCTTGACAGCCAGAATGCAAACATTCAGAATTTCAATCCACCACAGTTTTAATAATTTTTTTATTAGATATTCAAGGATAGCAGACAAGGATGTCAGCAGAAGATTTTAGCAAGCTGACAAAGATCCAGTTTACTAAGAAGCATGAAACCAGAGCATTGGTGCAGACCAATCTGACCAAGAAAGCAATGATTTTAGCCTTGGTAGCAGCCAAAGCTCAGACCAGACATTTGGAGGATATCCAGTTTGGTGTTGGTGATGTGCAGCCTGCCAAGACAGGACAGTCCACATTTTCTTCAGATCACCTGAGAATCCATCTGGAGTTAAGGAAATTGGAACTGGAGGCTGAGGAAAGAATGCAACATCTGAAGGTCAAGGAGAGGCAGCACAGATATGAACTAGAGACTGAGGAGAAACTGTGCCAATATGAGCTGGAGATTAAATGGCTGGAGACTGAAGAGAGACTGAGGCATTTAGAGGCCAAGGACAATGAGAGACAGTTTTGGCATGAAATGGAGCTTCCAACCCTTTGAAAAGGTCATGAAGGTAATGGGGAAGGGAATAACTGGACTCCAGAAGCTGTAAAGGTCAGTGAACTTTTTCCTCAGTACAGGGATGAGGATGACTTTGATAGTTTTATTCATATCTTTGAGAGGGTATGTAGACAGTATGATGTTGACTGTGAGCTCTCGGTTTGGCTCCTGACTCCCTTACTCCATGATAAAGCTATTCAGGCTGCAGCAAACTTAAATGATGTTGAATGTTTGAATTATGACAAAATAAAATGTTGCTTGCTTGACTGTTTCAAACTTACACCTGAGGCATATAGAAAAAAGTTTCATAAGAATAGACTCAAGGCAGATGAAAGTGTATGTGATTATATTGCTGACTTAAGTACTTACTTTCACAGATGGGTGAGTGGGTGTCAGGTCACCATTTCTGAGGGACTGGCAGACCTTTCAGTGAAGGAACAAGCCCTCAGCACTTTGCCCGATGACAAGAGAGTCTGGTTAGCAGACTGTGAATGTAACTCTGCAGAGGGGTTGGGGAGAAAAGGGGATCTCTACTTGAGAAGTAGAGCACCAATGCATAAGAAAGGGATACATAGTGCTGCACATGGGCATAAGGGGACCCATGTGACCAGTCTAAACCACTCCAACAGAGTACAACAGTAACAGGAAAAACTACTAATCCAAGTGCATGATTAGGGATTAGATTTTTCAAGTGTAACCAGAGGGAAAGCATAGCAGCCAAATGTCCATCAAGGCAAGGTGAGAAACAAAGGTTGAGGGAGCCAGTAAGTGTGGATGACAAACTGCCAGTGGTAAGTTGTTTAGAAACAACTGGGTTGACAAATTATCACCAAAATGTATATCCTGTCTTAATAGATGGTAAATAGGTAACTGCTAAGAGAGGCACAGCTTCTGATATAACCATTATGAGGCCTGCAGTGGTTAGAGAGAGCAGTTCTTGTTTGGGAAGTCCACTCCAGTCAGACCGTTGGGAGGTACCCCATTCCACATACCTTTGGCTAGGGTTCACCTTGACTGGGAGAGTGAAAGAGGAAGCAAGCAAGTAGGTGTGTTTGAGGATATTCCTGTAGATGTCATGATATGGAATGTCTAATGATGCAATACCTTGTGTACATCCAGTGAAACACAGTCAGGCTTGGAGAAAGGCATGCAGGTCTGTCTGTGTGGGAGAGACTAAGAAAAATCTCATACCTGAAGCTGAGACTGATGTGGTGGCTGTTTTAGAGAAGGTTCTATCTGGTAGCAGTAAGTCTGAATTTGAGCCACAGCTGCTGGTGGGTACTGATGTTATCATGGACATGGTGACTGCAAGGATGGAGGTGAGTGGTGGTACCCAGAGTGACAGCGAGGTGCAACTGTTTGAAGTTGCTAGGCTTCCCATGAAAGGGAAGCTGGGGAAGGTCATGAAGGTAAAGTTGAAACAGGCTCAACTTATGGATCTTACCTTACAAAGCTTGGGAGAGATGACTAAGGGGGCACCTGAGGCTCAAAGAATAGGGGAGTCTGTATACAGGAACAAAGGTTTGTTGTATAGAGAGCAGACTCCTGGAGGTGGGCTAGAAGGAAAAGTATTATGGGAGTTGGTAGTGCCTACAGCTTAATGTCTGCCAGTTTTTGCCATAGCACATGACATTCCTTTCTCAGGTCACATGGGCATAAGATATAACTAAAAGACGTATTATGCAAAATTTCAATATTTAATTTTTAATAACTGATCACCCTTTGAAGGGTGTGTAGACCTGTTTGACTCTGGTGGCAGCATTTACCATTTGTATTGAGGAGGGGAGACAACTGTTAATCTGTGTTAGGCTTCCCATAAGTGCCTGAGTGTGTGAGATTTGAATTTATTTTTATTTATTTATTTGTTTGTTTATTTATTTATTTTACATTTGTTTACTGAGAGTGTCTGGCTGGGTCAATGGCTCATTTTCAGTGGAGGCCCAGGGAGAAAAGTTCCATCTAACAGAACTACCACAAATATATTTACAAAAAGTATAAGAATTTATAAAAGTGTAACAAGAGAAATAATATATAACAATATTGCGGACATCTGACAGTTTTGATAACAAGAATATGTTTAGGTGTAAACTTTCAGAATTGGTAAGGCATAATGTTTAAACAACAATTGCAACAATGTCAAAATCATAGGAACATGTATAGTTACAAACATTTAGCAAAACATTTTTATATAACAATAGGGTTGTATAAGGTTTGAGAGAGCATGGGAAAGAAGTTTGAAAATGTTAGGAATTACTGGGTGATACAGAGCTAAAAGAAGTGGACAGAGAAGGGGATAAAGAGGTATCCCTTTATTAGGTGTTTGAATTTAGCTGAGTTAGAAGAGGTAAGTATTGTTTGTGGTAAGTTATTCAACAGTTTGGATATTTGATGAGAGAAAAGGGAGTCACCAAAATATTATTGGATTTTTGTTACTTTTAGTAAGTTCTTGTTGGCAGATGTTAGTACTCTTGGGCAGGAGTAGGGTTCAGCTAGGTGTTTGAGTACAGGGCAGTTAGTGGGGTTGTGAATATAGAATGAGAAAAAGTTAGCTTGTTCAGTTTAAGAAGGTTAGCAAGTTCAACCTATTTTAGCTGGAGTTGGGCAATACAATGCTGAGATATGGATGGGAGGTTAGAGGCAAATTTTGTGATTTTATTCTAGCAGGATTCCAGTTTATTTAATTAGTTTTTTCTTAGATTTGTGAAGAGTGGTGAAGCATAAAGAAGAGTAGAAAGAAGGTGTGTATGGGCTATTGCCTTTCTGGAGTCAGTAGGGTAGGGATTTTTTTTTTTATATATATCACATATCTAGTCCATGTTTTATTATTGTAACTACCGCTCTGTAACTTTTTAGCTTTCATCATTGTATCTACCTCTCTCTGCTATTTAGTGTTCATTATTTATTAATGTGTGTTTGAATTCTTGCTGCTGTCATGTTCATGTAAACTGTCTTACCTTCCTGTAACGTTTGGAGCTTTTCTTCCCAGGCCTCCACTGAAAATGGGTTCCTGACCCAGTTGGATTTTCCCAGTAAACAAATGTTACATAAATAAATAAATAATATGATTACTATAAAACAGATTATGAAAACGTTTTTTTTTTGTTTTAATGTTGAAGAAACTTTGAATAAAGTTAAATATAAAAAAGAGAAAAAAAAACTAATTTGAGACAGGAATGACTATAGGAAACCAAAAGCATACCATCTTCCCCAAATAGTGGGAGGGAAAGTATGTATAGGAAAGATTACAATATAGAAAGAAGCTCAAATAACGATATTATAATACAAGAGAATCCCTTAAGAAATAGTCCCCCGCCCCCACAGGGTAGAGACTAACACACATAGGAGTTAATTAGGGATAAAGGGATCCTTGGGGCAAGAACTACTACCTCCTTTTCCCCTTTTTTGTCTTATCCCAAGAAAGAAGGAGCGATGAAGAAATACAATATAAGGAACCATTGAAAGTAATAACTAATAAAAATGGTGATTTAAAGATTTACAATTATAGTACAGTAAATTTAAGTGAAAAATGTGCCTCCTTGTTTGAAAAAGGGTTTATCTTTGCATCCACAAGAAGAAGGAATTTACGAGAGACTCTTAACTGATTTAATTTTTTTACTAGAAATTTGAATTTAGATGTCCTGCTGGGAAAAACTGATAGCAAGTCCCAGTTAGATGAAGTATTCAAAAAGCCAAATCCCTACACCCCTCTTTACATCCAGCCATAACCCTTTTTGTAAAGTTGTGTGAAAGTGACATTAAGAAGAGATTAAAAGACATTCACATTGCTCATTACAATAACATCAACAGTAACATGAATAGAGGTGAAATGGAGTTACCATAGGATTTATGTGGTAACAAAGAGTTAATAATAATAAAACCCGGTAAGGATAGAGGGTTAGTGGTCATGGACACCACAGATTATAACTCTAGGATAGAAAGCCTGTTATTTCCAGAGAAATATGAGGAGATTTCTATTAATGAATTGAATACAGCATATTCAAAAAGTGATACAATTTTGTATGACTTATTATTGCAAGGACAAATTATCAGTGTTGAATATTCTTATTTAAAAGTGAACTTTCCACGCATTCTGGGAATTTTTGGAATACCAAAATTTCATAAAAAATATATGACCCACATTTGTGTCCTATGATTGATGCAAATGGATCAAAAGCATGTGGGCTGGCAAAATTTATTGATTTAAAACTAAAAAATGTACTTCAAGATGAAGGGCACATTTTAAAAGATCTCTGAGACTACCTCATTAAGATACACAATGCAATGTATAGAGAACATTTGATTTTAACAACTATAGATATAATAGATTTATTTACAGTAATCCCACGCCAATGTGGCCTTAATTGGTTTACTGAGTACCTTATCTCTAAGGGTAATTTAGACAAAAATACTATTAAAGTTCTTACATTACTAATGGAATTAGTTTTAGATAATAATTACATTTGGTTTGAAGGGTCTACCTTTAAACAGAACATGGGGGCAGCAAAGGGCACAGCTTGCATCCCTAATTTTGCAAATATTGCCCTTTCATATTTGGAAAATAATTCTGTCTTCAACTCAGAATTTTGTAATTCTTGGACATTCTATGCATGATACTTAGATGATCTGGTAATATTTTGGAGGATAGGTAGGAAGATTTTTTTTTTTACTATGTAAATAATTCTACAGAATTCTTAAAGTTTATGATAAACAAGTCAACAAAGAGTATATCCTATCTTGACACAGAAATCAACATAGACCACATTAATAGGTGTTTCCTACTGAATTGATGTAGGAAACCTACATATTCAAATACCTTAGTCCATTTCCACAGTTGCCATCCTGTTTACCAGAAGAAGCCCAAGTAAAAGGTTTACTAGTGAGACTTTCGAGAAAGGTTTTCAGTCTCAAAGGATTTTTTGCAGAAGGAGAAACATCGAGATCTGTATTACTGAACAGGGGCTATCCAATATGATTTTAAAAAGAGATGTTTAAGGAGGTTATCTAAAAAGAACCACAGGTATATATAAACCCCTGTTGGGTACTGGTCTTACTGTTTTTGAGAAGGCTGGTAGTAATACCAACCAATTTAAAAGGGGTTTTATTACTACTTATAACAAAGATGCTGCAGCCATCAGGGACATTATGATTAACAACTTGAAAATACTTGAAATTGGTGGGATTGATAAGAGCGAGATAGGAAATGGTGTTATGGTTACATACAGGAGAAACTGGAATTAAAAAAAATAATAAGCTAAAAAAAGGTGAAAGAAAAAAGATAGTTGGAAATAATGGTATGAAAAAATGGACATTGTCCTAGTGTGGTAACATTATTGAAGGAACAGCTGCAAAGATTTATGGATATGGTAACGTTTTTTATCCTAAAATATGTAATTGTGAGATGAACATTGTGGTCTGTGTTGAACTTTGCATGAACTGCCCTTCATTTTATATTTAAAAACAGAGAGACATTTAAAGGAGCAGATTTATGAGCATAATAGAGATATAAAGAATCAGTCTAACACCCTCTGGGGGCACAAAGAAAATAATGAAGGTCACACTTTTGGGTTCTTTGTTATCAATATTGCAGAAAATGATATACAGGCAGGTCCAACCAAGATAAAATTAGAATGCAAAGAAGCTGAAGGGCAATTAAAAATAAATGCAACTGGACTGAGCTGGTTGAAAGACCACATTTCTCTAACATGTTTTTTGAAAAAGAAAGAACTTATTTATTAAAAGGACCAAGGGACAAGTATATACTCATATATAAACTAATTGGTCCATACATTTATATCTAATTTTACATAACTTAAGTGGATACATAAATACATTTATTTATTAATTAATATATTGCTTTGTTTTGATATATATACACACATGCTTATATATATGTTTTGTTGTAGGATTCCAAATTTTATTTTATAATTTGTTTTGTTCCCTTGAATTTGTATGGAACAAAATTGGATAAATGATAAGGGCATACATGGATATATGATTTCATGTATTTGATTAATCAACAAATCAAAACTAAGGAGGGTGTATTTTAATTAGGTGTTTAAAGTGGTGAGGATGTACTGATTAACCGAACTATGAAGAATTCCTGACAATGAAAAGCAAAGTGACACTGAACAAACAATATTTATGTTTCATTCCA
This sequence comes from Protopterus annectens, assembly GCF_019279795.1. Taxonomy (NCBI): domain Eukaryota; kingdom Metazoa; phylum Chordata; order Ceratodontiformes; family Protopteridae; genus Protopterus; species Protopterus annectens. The sequence goes on from NC_056731.1 coordinate 1,041,329,200, forward strand.
TAAAGTCTGGGAATTTCTTCCTCAATACCAAAAGGACATGTCTTAGTACACCAAATTACTTTATGCCATTTCTCTAATGCCCATTCTAATCTGCCTTCACATCCTCAGAAAAGCATCTATAAAACTACTGACAAGATAACATGCATATAAATATTGTAAATACTCCTAGTTTGTAACTCTATACAGTTATATATACTTGGTATGTTATTCATAATTATTTTTCTATGCTATGGTTGTAATAGTAATCATGACGAATGTGACAGAAACTATTTCACTGGGATCAGCGCACTACCATAGTAACCAGCCAACCAACCAAATATGCAAGGAAAAAAAAGAGTGTTTGTTTTAAACCTGAGTAGTCTTGAACAATTTTCATGTAGGAAGTGAAACACAATTAACTATACAATTATATAATTACTCATTTCAGAATATTTCAGTCATAAAAACAGTTCTAATTGTTGTCACAACAATCCACTAATATCTGTACCCATCAATTAAACACATTTTATGAACATTTCTGAGCTTTACTAAAAAGGCTTGCCCAGATTCTGCTACACTTTGCTGTGAGGGAAAGGTTAGTTTTCTTTTTATTTGTTGTATTACTTTATTGCCTTTTTCTATTTTGAATACTGGTATTTGTTTTATTTACCTTGTGTTGTACTTGTATTCTGCTTTTAACAGCATATTAAAACTTGAACCGAGACCACATCTCTGTCTCTTGTGAGTCAGACAGAATTTTTGTCCCCACCCTCTCACGCGGTTACTGTAGTGTTCTTAAACACTGCTGTCTTTCTAGTTGCCTTCCCCTTATGTTAATTTGACCATATATCTCATTTTCTCACTGTTTTTATTGGCTTGTGTGAGTAAGCACAAAATTATCATTTTGTGAAATCACTCCGCTTCAACTATTGTAATTTATTGGTCATCCTACTGTGTTTCATAGTACCAGAATACAAACGTGACCACCCCCTTTCAATCTATCTTGCTGTTTTAAAAATAGTGACTATCCACTAAAACTTAACTTTTTTGACAGGTAAAACTTAAGTTACCTACGTTCACATCTAACTCCTCTAGTGCATGCTGCAGTGTTTAGGATAAACCTTTTTTTTTCATCTTACCTTTAAGCATCCCTGTGACTGGCACTTGCTTTAAAACCTGCTGGAAAGCACTAGGAAGTCTTAAACTGATACAAGCACTCAACTCTCCTTGTCAATAAGGAGAAATTAATTGTAGGCACTGAACAGCCTATAATTGCAAAATATCTTGCTAAGGTAAGGGAAAACAGCTCTTGTACTTTACAAAAAAAAAAAAAAAAAGCACCAAACCAGGCATGTCCAAGGGTCAGCTTCCGGTGATTTCTCCTGGCCACCTGATGAATCTGGGAATACTGGGGCAGTGCAGCAATTGCCTCATGTACACAGACAACCCTCTCCTCCTACCACCCAACACTACAACCTGCGAGAGATGCACTTACATAGCCAAACTGAAAGCAAAGCTCTCCCCACTCAAGACTGTGCTAGACAGTCAAGAAGTGAAGGTTAACACCCGCACTACACCTCAAGCAACACATAGCCCTTCTAAACCCACACCACCAACACGCACACATAGCAACACTAAGCCCACATATGTGAAGGCCCTTAACATTAACCTGCCCAAGCAACAAGGACCTCCAAAACTGGAACGCAAACAAACACCAATCACAACCAAAGTGTCACATAGCTCACAACACCAGTGTGCCACCCAACAACAGCCTCTAAGGCAAGACAACATACCCAGACTTTAGTCTTAGATGACTCTATAGTCAGGCACACTGATGTCCCATGCACTAGGCTGAACAAGGAGAAAATTACAGTCAGCTGCCTGTCTGGTGCCAGGATCCACCACATAACACATGCACTCAAGTCATTCCACAACATGTACAAATATGACTCTGTCGTTGTCCATGTTGGAGTGAATGACTTGAGATGTATGTCCCTGGACTACATGAAAAGAGACATGGAAGAGCTCTCAGATCATGTGGCCCAGGCATGTATGACCCTAGCCCTAAGTAGCACCCTGCCTTCACCCAGAATGATACTACAGTATAAGGACAAAATTATTGACTTCAACAATTGGTAAAGCTTCTGGTGTCATTCAAAGGGGATCCAGTATCTGTCTGCCTGGGACAACATGATCAACAGACCACGATACTTTGCCAGAGATGGTCTGCACCTGTTGCCCCTGGGATTCAGGTTACTGGCCAAGGCTCTTGCCACCCCTATAGTGCCTTTTTTAGGCAAAGTTCAAAGGACAAAACCACCACCGTATCAGGTACAAGCATGCAAAATCTGAAGGCAATGCTACTCAATGCTAGAAGTCTAAACCTCAAAATGCACTCTCTCGAGGCACTCCTAAAAATGGATATCATCAATATCTGTGCAGTAACTGAGACCTGGTTCAAGGTTCCAGAGAGCACCCCTGCAATACCAGGCTGCAACTCTTATCACACTTTTCGGCCACCAAACCAGGACCGAAAAACTAAAGGTGGAGTGTCCATATTCACCAAGGATATTCACAACACCAGACTACTTGCCCAACACAATGCGTCTGAAATTCTCTAGGTGCAACAAACACTAAGTAAGACTGCAATCCAAACTGTAGCTTGCTACAAATCCCCCACCATGCCCAAAGATTATCACTACACCTTTGAAAACATACTGGAAAATATTAAAATACAACCAAACACCCTAAATACTGGGTGATTTCAACTACTCTGTCATTAACTGGGAAAACTACTCATGTACCAACACCTTTGCCCAATGGTTCTTGAAAATCATAAATTCCAATGCCCTGGATCAACTAATCCTTAGTAGGACCAGGGGCTCCAATATCCTAGACCTGGTCATTACCAACATGGGAAATCAATGCTCCACACCTATGGTCACCCCCTCATTGGTCAGGTCTGACCATAAGCTAATGACCCTTGACTTCCACATCCCAGCCTCACCCCCAGTAAGGAAACCTCCGTAAAAAACTTCTCCAAAGCCAACTTCATGCTACTCAAGTCAGAAGTGACAGACTTCATGACACCCATGCAGATGGAAACTGAAAGTTCAACTGCTGAATCCTACACTAAGGCACTGTACGAGCACATCCACTTGTGCATGAATCGTGCCATCCCCAACAGAACCAAGATGCTCTCCTCCAAAAAAAGGAAGCCAATCCAGTGGTTCCTTGCCATAAACAGACTTTACAACAAAAGGAAGAAACTGTTGCAGAAAATAGGAAAATCCCAGGATGCAAAATACTCCCTTACCAGCCTCAGTAAGAAGCTGAGATTCCTCTTAAAATCCTCCAAAGCTAGTTATGAAAATAAAATTCCCAAAGATTCCAAAGACAACCACAAGGCATTCTATAGCTATGTCAGGAATCTAAATGGCAATGCTCAGATCTGCTCTGAGCTACAACAGAATGGCATTAAATATACTGATCACAAGGATATTGCCAATATCCTGGCAGATCGATTCAGTGCAAACTTCACCCCCCTCTCATCCCCTAAAGGGCCCATCTCAATACCAAAAGATTGCCAAATTCTGGTAATAATGGCCACACAGGTAAAAAAAGCACTCTCCAAAGCTAAGAATACAGCATCCATGGGACAAGATGACATCCTGGGCTGTGTACTACATGAACTACAAAATGAACTGGCACCTCACCTAAGTGTCATGTTTAATCATAGCCTCACCTCAGTCCTAGAGTTATAATCTGTGGTGTCCACTGAGTGGCTCACAGCTACAGTTATCCCACTCCACAAGGGGGGATCCACCTTGGATCCCAGGAACTACTGCCCCATCAGTCTGATGAGCCTGATCTTCAAGGCCATGGAGCATATTATCATGGAACTTATAAACAAAGACACTGGCAACCTTCAAACACTGGACGCCATTCAGTTTGGGATCTTGTCTCCTGAACCTGATTGACTTCTTTGAATCAGTCTCCAGAGCCGTGGACAAGGCTAAGGTAGTCCACACAGCCTATCTGGGCTTCGCCAAGGCCTTTGACACCATCCCTCACTCTGGAATTATAGATAAACCTTCTAAGCTGGGCATTAATCCCTATGTCACTTGATGGGTTGCCAATTGGCTTACTGACAGAACCCACACTGTAAAAGTAACCGACTCCAAATCCAGCTCCAGACAAGTGACAAGTGGAGTACCTCAGGGCTCAGTCCTGGGACCGCACTTGTTTGGCATCTACTTCTCTGAAGTACAGGCCAACATTAAGGGACTCTGGCTAACAAAGTTCACATATGACTGTGTTAAATAAAATAAAAAGATCAATACACAGGAGGCTCAGGTTCAAATGTTTACTAGTGTACACCAGGAGGCAAAAAACGTACAAGTACAGAATTTTGTCTGACATGAAACAGGAAGTACACAATTTTTATAGTTACTTACATTCAAGTTGAGCCCACCTTACTGACGTGGTCAGTCACAGGGCATCTACATTACTTTAGCTTACAGTATTCTATTCATAAAATAAATGCTGTATATTAAAAAAAGTTTTCCTCTGGTAACAATACGGCCTTGCTCAACACCTGGTCAGACATAATGTCTTTCTGTAAAGTTACTTCTTCAAGGTTTCAGGCTAGTCCGAATACAATAGCAGATTCAATCTTCTAATACACTTCTTTGTTCCCCTGTAACACTTTCCCAACAGCGGTGTGTTATCTAATAACACATACACAAGGCCAATTGTCCCAGCAGGAAAGAGCAGAAGATTTCATTATGTCACATATTTAATTTCCTGACCCAGCAGATAATCACTTGTGAAAAGCATAAACATTAGAACTTGCTGAGCTAGCAGCTGCCAGGGTCAGAGGCTAACTTGCAACAAGGCACACTGCAGTTTCAAAAACTTCTTGCAATTACATATGAATTCATTATTTTTGTTATATCATTAATAGAATAAAATGCATTACATACTACTTTGCTTTTAAACTAGCACATCACATATATTCAAATACATATTTCTCTAACATTTTCCCTCCTATTAATACTTTTTATTCTATTTTGAAGTATGCACAATGTCATTTCATCTCCTAACCTCTTCCACTAAGGATTTTCAACTAGGTGAGTCATTTGATCTATACTTCAGAAAAAGTTTCATCTGAGATTAATTTTTCAATCTCAATATCTTGGTTTAAAGTTTCAGTAACAGATACATCAATAAAATCTTTGATTAATCTTTTCATGCAGGGAATTCTACAACAAACACATGCTCCTAATAGGAGTAAACCCACACAAATAGCAATCAGAATATTCATTAGGATGGAACACCACCCCCCAAATAAATTCTGGAAGAAGTCCGTCAGTGGGTTTGGGCCTGGTTCAGTCATGGCTGATAACCTGCTGAATTACCTCTAGGTGATTATTAATTTCATGCCTGTTGTCTGGAATGAATGCAAAGCATTCTTCTTTGATAAGCATGCACGTACCACCTCTCGCCGCTAGGGTGAAGTCAAGAGCCATTCGATTTTGTAGCACAACAGTTCTCATTGAATTCAGTTCATCAGTCACCAGTTCTAGGGCGGAGAAAGTTGCATTATTCATTACTTCGAGAAGTTTCTACAGCTTCTTCAACTCCCAGATTGATTTGACTGCTCCATATGCTGGGAATATTCCTGCCCAAGATATAACACTGTCACTCAAGTCCATATGAGTCAATTTGCTTTTGTCCTTTACAGTATTATGGTTTTTCCAGCCAGCTTCGATCCGTCCTACTGGATTTACAGGTTTCTCAACTGGACCTTCAGGTTTTCGGGCTGCTTCTCTCATGTTTCATATCTTACCCAAAGGTAATTCTGCAGTATGTCTTATAGCCAGAACCAGATAACCCAAAAAACAACTGCCGGACCAATTCTCAGGTAGCCATTTGTATGCTTTTTTCCCACAAATAAAATAACAATTTTCTACTTTAGTACTAATACGCATTAACCCTGCATGAAACATTTTCTGGTCTATAACTGACAATTGTTTAAATAAAACAGGATTCTTGTGAATTTCATTCATGGTTGCTTTCATTGTGTTCTAATATGAGTCATAATTAGTATTGGAAAAAGTATTGCCATTACTAGTCTTAATATAACATCGATAAGATATCGTTATATTACAATTGCTCCAGCCCACCTGGAGAGTATCATTTTTATAGAAACATACAATTCCCTTTTGTATGACAGGTAAAAATAAAGCTATTTTGTCCTGTGATCTCACAGTCCCTGTGTCAAAATGCAAATTTTCCCAAGTCTCATTTATCTCCAGAGGAACAGCGGACATTAACAGTCCTCCATATGCTGTTGGTATAGCTGTACAAACCCAGCAATTTGAAATGTTCATAGTCTCTGCATATACATGCTTCATGGCTAGGTATGTGTTAAAATTTGGATGCCAGTCTATAGATGTTTCATCACGTCTTCCCACTTTTACTTGTGTGGTTGAGTGCAGGAAAAACCACAACAACAAGAAAATTGTCACAATTATAGTTAATAAATGTATACTCAACAAAATAATTATGCAACATCTCTGGGGTTGATCTGCATTTCTATTTGTTTTATTCTTGGCCATTTTGCCCTTGTTGTATATCAGTCACAAAGTTTTTATCAAGTTGGAAGTTCTTTACCGGTTTGCAGTGTGTCAGATGGACCAGGACGTCCTCTCAGCCACCCTGACTGCAGTAGGCATTTCCAACAGTACCTGGTACGGTCCTTCCCACTTTGGACTCGCCCAATTCTTCCTCTTCGTCACTTTTAGCCACACCCAGGTTCCCGGAGCCAGAACTGCTTCTGGTCTGTTCTTTATTTGAAAAAGAGTTAAATTGCAAAACAGATTTATTTGTTAACGGTTTCCTCATATAACTAGCTAATGAACTGTCAGCCTCTTGCTCTGCAGGCATGAGAGCTTTCCACTGAGGCACATATTATGCTCTCCCAAAAACCATTTAGAAGGGAGTCAAACCCTTCACATTTGGAACCGTTCTCATACTCAGCAGTGCTAAAGGCAAACAGTATATCCAATTCTTCTGGGTCTCATTAACTAACTTCCTAAGTTTGTTCTTAAGGATTCCAATGTACCTTTCCACCAGTCCTGCAGACTGTGGGTGGTAGGCACAATGATTTTTCAAGGAGATTCTGAAAAATCTTCCAAGTTGCTGGATGGTCTGGTTAACAAAATGTGTGCCATTGTCACTATAAATCCTTTCCGGTATGCCAAACCTAGGGATTACGTCTTTTATCAGGGCTTTCGCCACTGTTGCTGCATCTGGAATTTTGGTTGGAAAAACTTCTACCCATTTAGAAAACATATCTACAATGACTAGGCAATATTTTTTCCCTTCACACTTATTCAACTCTATGAAATCCATACGGATAGTATGGAATGGATATGGTGGTATAGGAAAACTTCCTTGTTTAGGTTTAAATGCCCCTTGTGCATGGTGCTTGTTACAAGTCTGACATGCTGCACAAAATTTTTTTGTGTAATTTGTGAATCCATATGTTTGGAATATTAGATTTACTAACTGTACCATCCCCCCTGTTAAGACATGACACTGCCCATGGCTCAACAAAGCTGCATATCTAAATAAATTAGATGGCAATATCGTTTTTTTCTCTTTGGAAATGTACAGTCCATTTTCAAGAATTGAGCCTTGTTTTCCCCATTTTTGTTTTTCTGCTTTTGTAGTAAGCGTCTGCATTGTTTTCAACATATCTAAATCTAAAATCTCAGAGGGTTGTAATTCCTCATTCAAAAGTAAAGTTTCTGAGTCTGAGGCCGCTTGCTTTGCAGCTGCATCAGCTCTGGCATTGCCTTTCGAAATCCTATCCTGTTGTTTTGTATGAGCTACACATTTGCAAATAGCTACTTTAGTAGGCAATTGGATAGATTCTAATAATTCCAAAATAAATTGCGCCTGATTAATTGGTTTTCCACTAGATGTTATCATTCCCCTATTTTTCCATTGTTGCGCAAATACATGTACTGTAGAGAAAGCATACTGACTGTCAGTATATATGTTTACACATTTGTCTTTTGCTAAAGTACATGCTCGTTGTAAAGCTATCAATCCCGCTGCTTGTGCAGACAAGTTATGTGGTAAGGGTTGGGCTTCTAAAATTTCAGTGTCTGTAACTACTGCATACCCCACTAGATTCTTTCCTGTAGGGCCCCTTCTACATGAGCCGTCCATGTAATATGTCACCTCGGCATCATCCAAGGGCATATCTGTGAGATCTTGTCTAGGCAAAGTTAACTGTTCAATTTCCTGCAGGCAGCTGTGCGGTGTGCCATCTGCAGGAGTTGGGAGTAATGTTGATGGATTTAATGTTGTACATCGTTCAATTGTCATATGGGGTTGGCTCAGCAGTATAGTCATACATGAAAGATGTCTTGCAGGAGAGAGATATGCTACTTTTTCTTGCAGTAAAATTATCGCGACTGCATGAGGCACTCTCAATGTCAGAGGGTGGAATAATACCACTGAGGCCGAGGCCTGTACTGCCATTGCAGCTGCGACCACTGCTTGTACACAGTGAGGCAAAAATCGTGCCACTGGGTCTAACTGTGATGAATAATAGGCTATGGGGCGTTGCTTATCCCCATGTTGTTGCATCAGCACTGACGTCATATATCCTTGCTTACAATCTATGGTCTGAAAGAACCGTTTATGATAATTTGGGAGTCCTAAAACTAATGAAGAAACTATCAACTGCTTCAATCTGCAGAAAGCCGTTTCTGCTTCGGGTGTCCATTGTAATAAATCTTGTGCTGCCATTGGTGTTTTATATATCAAGTCAGTCAGTGGAGCAGATTCCAAAGCATAGTTTGGTATCCAACTCCGACAAAAATTAGTTGTCCCCAAGAAGGACATCATTTCCTTCTTGGTTGCTGGTTTGGGTGCTTGTAAAATTGCTGTCTTTCTATCCTCGTCTAATATCCTACCTTCATTGGATATTACATATCCTAGGTATCTAACTTGCTTTTTCCAGAGTTGTAACTTACTTTTGTTTACTTTGTGTCGTTGTGTTGCTAAGAATTTCAATAGCTCTACAGTATCTTCCCTGCATTGCTGCTGGGTGGGGGCTGCTAGCAAAATGTCATCTACGTAAAATAGAATTTGACTACCTCCTGGTGGGGTGAAGCCTGCCAGGTTGCTAGCTATTTCTTGCACAAATATTGTTGGGCTCTCACAATATCCCTGTGGTAGTCGAGTATAGGTATACCTTTTACCCTGAAATGTAAATGCAAACCAGTACTGACTATCAGGATGTATAGGTATTGAAAAGAAAGCATTACTGATATCTACCACAGAGAAATATCTCTGTTGGGGCTTCAAGTCGTTTAACAAGGTATGTGGGTCTAGCACTGTGGGTGCTCTGGGTATTACTGCATTGTTTACAGCTTGTAAATCTTGAACCATCCGCCATTCCCCGTTTGCTTTTTTAACAGGAAATAGGGGTGTGTTACATGGTGAATCAGGAGATTCTACCAGTACTCCTTCCTTGAGTAATGCTGCTATTATAGGCTTGATTCCTATTTCTGCATCTTTTCTCAAAGGGTATTGTCTTTTCTGTGGCCTAAATGCTGACTTTGGTGTAATTGTAACCGGTCCTGCTGTTTGAATAAGTCCTACGTCTGACTTGCCTGTTGACCAAAGAGTCGTTGGTATCTCACATAAGGCTTTCTCTTCTTCTCCTAATAAAAATGCTAATCAGCTGTCCTCGCTAGATTGCAAATGTACAGCCGGGTGCGTCTGCGTCAACCAATTCAACTTTTGTTTCTGTATTCCCTGTTCTGACAATTCTAAGTCAGTCTGTTTTTCCCATCTTGTTACCTTCTCTCCTAAGTCTGCCCATCTTACGCTTTTGTTCTTGGTCAAGCTGACATGTGGCAATCGATTTGATCTATATAATGCAAGGAATTCTTGAGGTAATGAACAGCTAACCACACTGTTCCCCTCAGTATCCCAATACAAAGTACGTAATACTAATCTAGTTGCACGATTTTTGAACAATTCTTGCTCATATTCTCTATCAGGTCCTGGCATATTACAGTAGTATAGAGTACAGTATAACAAATGCTGTCGATCAGTGTCAAGGGAGGGGGCTTTACTGATGGCTACGTTCATCAGTTCCTCAGTTACTGCCCCTGGACCAGTCGTAGCTAGGTCCTGGCTGTACCAATAAAAAGTTTCACCTTCCGATCGCACCACAAAAGTATCCATTTGTCTCTGTGCCTTCATACCCTGCACAGTTGGAACTACTGCTATGTCAAATATCTGCATAAGGTCCCTACCCAATAGGTTCACTGGACACTTTGCAGAAACAACAATCTTACTTCTTTGAGTCATACCTGAAACAGGGTCAGTTATTGCTATATCATGGGAGAGTGGTTCCCGGTATAGCTGTCCATTTGCAGCTTTCACTAATATATAATCAGGTGATTCAGAATGTTCTGGTAACTTGGAGGGGTGTATCAGGGTCCGTGATGCTCCTGAGTCACACAGGAATTTGACTTCCCTTCCCTCCACCAGAAGCTTAACTTCCGGTTTTGTGTCTGCTAAGTAGAGCTCTAGGCTCAATAATGCTAAATCCAAAATTTCACTTTCTTCATCCTCCATATCTACTTGCACTTCCTCTATTCCTTCTATCACATTTACATTTGTCCTCTGTTTATCAACTTCTCCTGATGATTTCTGACTTCTGCATGATGTATCTACACTATCATATAGTCAGTCCTCATCTCCCTTATCTTCTGTGATTACCTTCTTATTCTGTTTACAATCCCTCGCTAGATGTCCCTTCTTCCCGCACTTAAAGCATTCACCTCTCATTTTCCTTTCCTCAAAATCTTCTGACCGTTTGTCAGACTGTTTATTTCCCTGGGCATTTTTTCTTTCCCTTTTTGCCTGACTGTAACACAAATACTTCAGCTCCGTCTTCAGCAGTGAAGACTTGCGCCTTCTTTTTCTTCTTGCTATTAAAATGTCTTTCAGCATGTCTAGCATATTCAAGTAAGGCTTGTAGCCTGCCTGTTCGATGTTCTGTCATACGCTTTGTAATGAAGCTACTGATAGGTGCAATGCAACCTTTTAAAAATGCATTTTTCAATTGTTGTTCATACGGGGAATCATTCACTTGATTTTCAGGAACTGTCATACGCTATGGTTATTAAAACATTCCAATAATCTAGCATAGTACCCATCTACCGTCTCATTTTCCTGTTGTATGCATTGGTTAATGCAAGTCCAGTCTGCTCTAGGTTTCCATTTCTCAGAGATTCGGTCTGTAAGACCTTTCACTCTATTGTCTAGTTCTGCGTCACTATGTGGGAGTGGTTTAAACTCTGCATTACGAGGATTCCAGGTGCCACAAATCATGTGCCAATCTGGACCTATAATTTGTCTGACTACATTTTCCTACTTCTTCCCCATTCAAGTGGTAACTCAACCTTATGCCTTGCAAATCTTCTAAAAATTTCGTAAAATTAACTTTCGGATGGGGGATTCCCTCAGTAGCTTTCCGGATATCCTCCGGTGTCCATGGCCTGTATACTAAGAGAGTTGGGTCCTGCCCTGCCTGTCCTACCTGAGGATTTGGGACCTCTGTAAGTGGACACATTTCTTCCTCATTCTCATCCTGTAGGTTTCTCTCTATTTGATACGATTCTGCGTCCCCATGTATTTTACATGCTCGGGACCTACTTTCAATAGTATCTCTAACAAATGGTTGTGGTCTCGCTGAGACCTCAGGATAACGTGGAGGTGGACCACCCTGTCTACTCGCTTCATACCCTGGAAAAGGCAATGGAGGGGGCAGGGGAGGAGGAGCCGTTGCTATTACTATGTTATTATCTTCTTTATCTAAAAATAATGCTTTTGAATTTTTAGTCTTCTGTTCCCTACGGTTTGCATCCTCAATCCACCTGTGTGCCTGAGGAATGCCTAATTGGAGTTGCTTTTTTGCCTGACCTCCCACATCGGAATTAACCAGTGAAGTTTTATCTAATTTACCATCAAATTCATATTTGTTAACCCACTTCGTATAATACCTAACATTATCAGAACGTTGTGATTGCATATATTTTGCATCTTCGGTTAGGGGCAGATCTCGCGATGTTTCAGTGCACTGACTTTCCATGTTAAAAGAAAATGTTACGTAACCCTTCTTATCACGTGGTACCAAAATTTCAGTTCCTTTCACAGTTTATCTAGAATAACTGCCTACCTTATTCTGTTACCCTGATCTATGACCAAATACACAGTAATTCCTTTTGTCCCTGATCTGCATAACAAATCTTGACAACAATATTTACTGTAACCTAGTCCCTGATCTAAAATAGAAAAAAGGCAAAAATCTTCCTACCTGAGCCTCTGGTATTGAGCAGTCCAGGATCCGCTCTTCGGCCACAGATCAGAAAGTGGCCAGCTTCTTTAGACGACAATTCAGTCGGAGGTCTTTTCACCCAAGAAGAACCATTTCGGTAACTTCTGTGCAGTATTCGACCACCTGTAGACTTTGATCTGCAGCTGTCTGAGGGATTTTCGGCTAAGAAGGACCAAACTGTTATATAAAATAAAAAGATCAATACACAGGAGGTTCAGGTTCAAAAGTTTACTAGTGTACACCAGGAGGCAAAAAACGTACAAGTACAGAATTGTGTCTGACATGAAACAGGAAGTACACAATTTTTATAGTTACTTACATTCAAGTTGTGCCCACCTTACTGATGTGGTCAGTCACAGGGCATCTACATCACTTTAGCTTACAGTATTCTATTCATAAAATAATGCTGATGCTGTATATTAAAAAAAAGTTTTCCTCTGGTAACAATACGGCCTTGCTCACCACCTGGTCAGACATATCTTTCTGTAAAGTTACTTCTTCAAGGTTTCAGGCTAGTCCGAATACAATAGCAGATTCAATCTTCTAATACACTTCTTTGTTTCCCTGTAACACTTTCCCAACAGCTGTGTGTTATCTAGTAACACATACACAAGGCCAATCGTCCCAGCAGGAAAGAGCAGAAGATTTCATTATTGCACATATTTAATTTCCTGACCCAGCAGATAATCACTTGTGAAAAGCATAAACATTAGAACTTGCTGAGCTAGCAGCTGCCAGGGTCAGAGGCCTACTTGCAACAAGGCACACTGCAGTTTCAAAAACTTCTTGCAATTACATATGAATTCATTCTTTTTGTTATATCATTAATAGAATAAAATGCATTACATACTACTTTGCTTTTAAACTAGCACTTCACATATATTCAAATACATATTTCTCTAATAGACTGCAAACTGGGAGCCATTATTGAATCCCCAAATGATGTGGATATTCTACAAAAAGGCCTTACAGAAACAGATGCTTGATGCCAGAGCCATGGGCTCAAGCTCAAAGCCAATAAATGTATAGTTATCCCCTTTGGGAAAAAACATGTACTCATGAATTACTACATAGGTGGCAGTACACTAAACACTGAAAGTGTGTTAAGAGACTTAAGGACACAGGTGGACAGTGGTCTCACCTTCGATAACCAAATCGCCACAACAGTCAGGAAATCCTAATCACTAAGGGCTTTTCATCCAGAAAAAATGAGGTCATTGTCCCACTGTACCCGTCCCTCATTAGACCCATAATAGAATACAATGCCCCATTTGGTATGTACCTCTCAAGACATCTGCAGCAACTGGAAAGGCCATGGAAATGCCTCACTAAAAGAATCACAGGCCAAAAGCAGATGCCCTATGCTGACCGTATAAAAAAACTCCAGCTATACTCTGTCACATATTGTCTACTCAGAGGTGATCTCTGCTTAACATACAAGGCCATGTCAAACCCAGAGCTGTTGGACATGCTACACTTAAAGTAATCCCAATCCCTCAAAAACACATGCTCCAGTGATCTAAACCTTGACATCACAATGAACATAACATGCTGGAGGGAAACGTTCCTGTCCCAGAGACTCCCCAGACTCTGGAATAGACTGCCCATACATGTCAAGCAGAGCTCCTCTTTGGCCCTCTTCAAAAGGAACCTTGATGATTGGATGGGAGATAGGAAATTCACCCTGGGGATCACATCAGTCACCCTGCTAGAAAGGGGTCCAGGGAAGTAAATACTGTGGGAAGAAATAGCCAAGGAATTGTTATGGCTAGGCTTGTATAGGCCCTAGGGCTGATATCCTAGTACCAAACTATGAACCTATGAACCTATTGTATATATTTGAGATGTCTGATTAGGATAACAAGGTTGACAGGGAAGTATTTCATCTTGCTTTATTTAAATGCACACTACTCCTATAAATCTAATGATTGTTTAAAGTGATCAAGATGGCAGAGTCAGCCATTTCTATGTACAGCCAGTCCACAAACACAGCAGCTATATTCACAGTGCTGACAGTGAGAACCACAAATGCCTTTCAAGTAATACTAATGCCAGTACTAATATTAATACTAATACTAATACTAATAATAACAATAACAATAGCAATAATACAATTCAAAATTGTTTCACAAAAAAACACAAACAACTAGCCACAATAACATTTTACAGTTTACTTCATACAAAGACACACTAGACTAGCAAATCCAAATTATTGACTGCATAAACTGAGCAAGTAACAAAAATGTTATCATCTTTTAGCCCATTTACCACTGTACTATGATGTTCCATACACAACAGCATGCATTTTCAAATTTTAGCCTCCTAAGGTAGCAAATGATTGGAAAAAAAGAAAGTTATCTCTTTTGAACCTCTACTTTTATGAACTGCAGCCACAGATATATTTATATATGTGTGTGTATCTATGTGTTTGTGTTTACTTGGCAAGTGTCATCCTTTTTTAGTTGACATGGGTTTCAACTATTTTAGTATTATG
>NC_056731.1:1041349111-1041364111 GCF_019279795.1 Protopterus annectens
TCTGATTTCTTACATTTGACTGGATGAAGTGAAACCCTTTTGTTTCTTTGATGTGCAATGTATTGTACAGTATAAGCTACAGATCTGGTGGAACACTTCCACAATTGTTTCAACATAAAAAGTTATATTTTATTCTTTAACAATAAACATAAAAATTCAATTTAGAAAATAACTATTAGATCCATTTGAACTAAGTAACATATTAAATCATTAGACTGAAGTCTTCCCTATAATGTTGCACTCAGCAGGAATCATTTTGTATTAATAGAATTTTGCCATATGATGATATTTTATGGCTGAAGTGTACTCCCACAGCTGTTTGCAATGGCAAAGTAGTTTTATGAGAACAAGTTTAGAATATGAATAAGGACTGTGATGTTCTTTAATCTAAAATACTGATTTATGAGAGAGACTTGCATTTCTGTAATAACATAGAAAATTCAATTACTTAGTACAGCAATGCTACCAACAGAGACATAATAATTTCTTCCTGCTTAAAATGACTTCTGTTTGCAGAATATTCCCTTTGCCAGGAACATTAATCTCTAATTCAAGAAGAATTATAAACATGTTCATCTGTTATAGTTTTGGAAAGCCACAATTGTATATACTGTGCAGAGCCAAAAGCTCCATATTTTCCTTTGAGAAAGTAATAGATACATGTTAAAAACCACAGTCCTCTTTTTTCATTTGTATTTACCTATGAAGGTGACTGTAAATCTATACCTCTGTTAACTATTGAGTGTTACTTAATGTGCAAACAACCTCCACACTTAAATTCAAAGTTTTAAATACTATGCTGTTTGCCTTGAGAACTTCTTCATTCCTTTTCAGCACAGACCTTCATTCTCCAACCTGCTCAAAAAATGTTCAATGACACAACATTAAGTCAAACAAGTAAAGTAGTTCTTCATGCTAGGTCAGAAGAAACACACAAAATGAAGGGCTAAGTGCTGAATTTGAAAACACCGATAATACCATCTGTGGAAGATGTTGTTATAGTCATGCTCTGGAAAAAAGAGCTATGAGGTTATTTCCTTGGGGGTCAAAAGCTGATGTTGATTTAAGAAAAAAAAAAGTAACACAGCACAGGAAATGTAAGCTGCAGGAGATAGAAAACATGTTTGTCTTCAGTTGTGTAACTAATCACGGAGCCATTGAGTAATGTGAAGGGTCAGCCTTTATTAAACTGAAATGAAAAAAAGTAGACTGTACAGGAACTATAGTGACTGCATGAAAGAAAAGGAAAGAAACTAGAAATGTAGAGAATAAAGTTATTCATAACAATGTCAGAAAAGAATGTAGTCGAATGGTCAGTATGTTACGTAGATTACTTGCAGATCAAGACACCCTAAAACAGATGTTATGTATTACATACATTAATAATGGAGAGGTAATAATTTGCTTTTGAGTGTTTTCTGCTGGGAAAAGTAGTCAGTTAGTAAAAAAGAGAAGTTATTTATATGAAGCACATCATAAAACAGACATGAGAAGTACTTTAGCAAGCATATGTTGCACTGATGGGAAACATGCTATTAATACAAGTACTGCAAATTGTTGTGACAGTAACTAAAAAAAAAACAAACAAAAAGAGGTTTTAAACTTTTTAAAAGGGAGTCATGCTGGTGAATATTATATAGATCAGGTGATGGCATCAAGGAAAATGTTGTTATCTAAAACAGTTCCAAGGTATTTTCTTGCTGTATGTTTAATGTAACAAGAGTATTACTTGCTATTAAGTTAGTTTTGTTGGCTGGGTTGATCTAGCTATCATTATGGCTTGTTTTCAGAGACAGCTAAGACAGAATTCATACAGGCTGCTAGAAATTTGGCCAGGAGACTTAGGGACTTCCTTTACACTTGTTCATGAGATTTTACCCACCACGTAAGCTACACAGCACTTCATCAGATGAGCCTAAGTTGAATGCCTAATCCTATGAGTTGCACCTTTGGGCTGAAGCATACCAGTTATACTTCAATTATACACCTGTCAGGACTAGAATATGAATCAGACACATGGTGGGGTGCAGTCAGAAGTCTTCTTACTCAACAGTATCAAAGGCATTGTAGTACCTAATTACCTTTATACTCAGATATTCACAGCATCGACTTATATTTCTGATTCTATTCATTCATTTCCTCTAACTACTTGTACCCATGTCTTTCTGATTTTATTCATTCAGCTAGTCTAATTACCTGCATAATCATGTCTTTCTTATCTTATTCATTCAGTTACTTGAATCAGCAGCACACTCATGTGTTTCTAATCACTGAGTTACTCTAATTACCTGCATAATATTGTCCTTCAGATTTTATTCATCCTGTTAGTCTAATTACCTGCATAATCATGTCGTTCTGATTGTATTCATTCAGTTACTCTAATTACCTGCATAATCATGTTGTTTTGATTGTAATCACTCAGTTACTCTATTTACCTGTGCAGTCTAATGCAGGGTGATAATGGAGATGGAGCCTATCCCAACATTCCATAGGAAAAATACACAGAATGTAATCCTAAAAAAAGGTACCAGCACATCACTGGATATGTATACATTCTCATTCGCAAATTACCTGTACTTCTAGGTGCAAGTCTGTGGAACAAAATTTCACCTATATTATGTATTTGGTATGTGAGCGGAAAGCGGAACACCTGGTACCCATGATGGCAGAGGAAGGATATGCAGACTTCATACAGGAGGCAAAAAAAGGACCAAACTTGAAAACCAAGCAACTTGATACAGCAATACTAAATGTTGTGTGATGTGTCACTCACCTGTGATCTCATTTGCAATTTGTTATTATGTATGTAAATAAATATTTTCTCTTGAAATATGATTAAGTAATCTATGCAAAACTAATATTGTTATTGTTCAGTTAAAAATGGTTATATTTTAACCATTGCAGATGTGTAGATTATTTATTTATTATTAATTTTTGAAATGCAGTTCCAAAGTAAACTGTTTAAGAGTCCTATATATAAAGCGGTAGAGATCAGTCTGTCTGTCTGTCTATCTATTGTTATATATATATATATCCGCAGATCAAAACAGCAAATGCTCATATGAGGAAACAGTTTTTGAACCTGGAAATAATAAGTGTTGAAATGATTGAGCATTTTTATGTAGTTTTTGCAGGCAGCCCTTTGTAGGAAATTGCAGTTTAGCAGGTCAGGGAATTTTCCCTTGAACTTGGTGCTGTACTCTCTTAAAGTTGATATAAATTATTAGGAGGGAGTGCTGGTGGTGCAGTGGGGATGCATCTTTTCAAAAAAATTGTTTTTAGTTTTCATTGATATGAATTATTTTTGAGTCAATATAAAATGTCAGTTCTTTCTGTGTTTGCATATGAGTGTTCAGTGTTTAATGACACACACACATGCGCGCTCGAGTGTGTGTGTGTGTGTGTGTGTGTGTGTGTGTGTGTGTGTGTGTGTGTGTGTGTGTGTGTGTGTGTGTGTGTGTGTATGTATATATATATGTATATATATATATATATATATATATATATATATATATGCATATATATATATATATATATATATATATATATATATATATATATTAAAAATGACTTAAACAATTGAATGATATGACATAAGTAAAATGACTGGCTACATAGAAAGTTCTGGCTATGACTGCTGTCTAAATATTAATCAGGACAGTACAGGGGATCACTTGGGAGTTCTAACAATGAATGACTTCTATCTGCTATCTACCTTCACTGCAGCCCCCCTCTGCTGCATTGCTGTCACCTGGCCTAAGACAGCTGGACACAGCAGGCAACATAGACTACCATACTTTATGTACTCCAAGCCCTGATCAGTGTAGCAAGAATTAGGCACTTTGTAGAAATATGTATGAACCCCTGAACAAGGAAAGCAAATATGGACCAAAATCGCTGTCCTCCATGCAAGACTGTGGCTGTGATGCTTTTCTTCATTCTCCTTTCTGGAGCCCTTCTATAGTGGGAAGGAAGATTGGGATGAATGGGACAGTGGAAGAAATGGACAACAACGTCAGCTTATAGAAGAACATAAAAAGATGAACAAAAATATGTTACACTTTGTAGTACAGAGGTAAAAAGTCCCTGCTTTTAACAAGTACTGCTCATTTACAGCACACAGCCATGGTTTTCATAATAATTAGCTTAATCTAGTCAAAGTAATATGCTTAGAAAACAATTTCAAGATTGGTTATATATATAACATGGCTTGTACGTTTACTCTTGCAGTAACAAACTACAACCATACCGATGTTTCTATATCCATTTACTTCCAATATACCTCATTCTCTTACTTTTTCATTGAAATGTAAAATATTTTATATATAATCACCTTCATATTTATCTTCTCCCACTCAAAAAAAAAAAAAAGGAAAAGTAAAACCAGCATGACTGGGAGTTATGGAGGTATTCGGGAGTTATGGAGGTATTCCCATTCCTGGGTTTCAGCTGAGCACAGCAGTAATGTATGAAGACAGAATGACACTATGTTGATATGTTAATAAGGTCAGCAGAAGTCATTCACACCGACTACAGAAATGCACAGGCATTTTGATAAGCATGCCTACCTATGGCAAAAGCATAAAGTACTTGAGGATAAGCAATAAACAAAGACCTGCTACATAGATAAGAGGCTGTAGACATTGACATATTACTGCGACTCATAGAGGTAGATGTAAAGGGGTCTCATTTGCATGCAAAATGCATAAAGGACTGTGACCTAATTGTGAAGGTTTAAGAAACACCATATTATCAAAGGATTACTGGAGTTACATGGCAAATTGTTTAGAAAACTTCAGACTTTTTAAAGTTAGAAAAATAATAGAAATATGGAAAGTTAATAAGAAACAAGTCAAAATAATGTAAGATTATTGATTTCACTTAAAAATTTTTATTTTTTTCATATGATGGGTATATTACAATACTGTAAGCTGTCATCTGTTAATGGAAAATCATTGCAGCAGCAGTGACAGTTCTTAGTGATCTGTGAGAAGCTGTACTTTGGTGTCTTTTAGTGATTGCGCATATATGGCAGAAGTACTGAAGTAGCAGGGATGGTTTGTTGGCTGCACATGTTGTGTCTTTACTGGGACATTCCTGAGTATCACTAACATTATTGTTTTGCATAGAAATAGCTGGACATGAAGGGATAGCATTTACTGAAAATGAATAGAAATGGTCAGTGAAGAAAAATCATTTACATCAACATGCAAGTCACAATGACGTGTAGAGGCTAACGAAAGAATACATTTGATAATAAACTGATTTACTTGGATGGACTCTGCATGTGTCTACATTGAGGTTTGTGCCATATAACTTTTTTTTTGAGAATTGCAGTTGTTGTTTGATTGATGATTACAGTAAAAGTGTTTGTGCTTGTCTTTGGCATTTTATTTGTCGAGTCAGCAAGGGAAAGAGCTAAGCTAACAGTAGGAACATGGATTGTAATATAGATATAATAGGTGCAGCTATGCTTTTTACAAAGGTTGTCTGGAAGACGTGAAAATGTGACTATGATTTGTAAGTAGGCTTTATTATCATAGACTTGGTTACATCATTTCTTATTTTCACCTCATTATGAGTTTGTTTATGCGTATTCAAGCCCATCATGTGTTAAGTGGCCTTTATGAATCATGGCTTAACTATGCTCATTCATGGACAACGCAGATAACCATAACATATTCTTGCAATTACTATGAATACCAGGCTTAATCTCATAAAAATGGACTTCTTGTGTGTGACAATGTTTTATACTGCAGTAAAGTACAGCCCAAGCAGAGTAATATAAACTGATCAGTCTGCTCTTCTGCCTCAAATCAGTCTTTCACATAATCGTTCATCTGAAAGCCCAGCTGCACACATTTATTCCTTTAATGTACAGTTTAGTACTCAGTACATCAAGCTGCCATTATATTTCTTTTGTACCCTGCATGGGATTGATTTTTGGCTTCTTTTTTAATTGTGCACTACATTGCAACATCATGGATTGTGGGTGCAGAACAACTCTTAAAAATGCTTACATTTCATAAAAGTAAAGTAACAAGAAAAAAGGGAACGTGTCACAGTGCCAGCTGTTTACGTATAAATCTCTGGTGAGTTACTGAAGTGAAACAAGCGTCTTACTAAAATAATTATTTTTTGCTTATATATAACAGCTGTGGCATATCTTATGGGAACAAATATTAATTATAAATTCGATGTCAGTGTGTGATACTGGCAGACAAATCTGCCAAAGGCACTGGGTAAAATAAAAAAAATTGGAAAATGTTTTATGTGATGCATTCCTTTGCCGATACATGTACCTTGTCTTTGTGGATAAATACCATGCTGTTAGTCTTTCCAAAGAGAAAAAAATAGCACTCATGGAGTAATAAAAGGAAAAAAGAAAAGAAAAAAAAAAAACAGAATATTATTCAAAGCCTCAATGAAAAGAGATACGTTCTTTAAATCAGTAACATCAAAAGAATGTTCCCAAGTGAAAGTGTAAAGATAATAGATGTCTACTTTTACAGTCTTGCTGAAAGCTGTTTTTATAACATGCCATACAGCTACAAATATAATGATAACTGAGCATTGACAAATTACTAATGTGCACACAAATAGCATAAGTCAACAGAAATGGTACTTTAGCTAGAAACAAAAGTTCTGAGGTAAATGTGATAATATGCAACATGACATGCGCATGAATAATACATAATATTGCAGACTGATGATAACAGAAAAGTCACATGTCCACTAGTTAACCTGTGTCGTATACATAATGTAAGTTTTACAGTGATGCTCCAACATAAACTTAACACACATATTAGCTTTGTTGTATCCAATAACAGACTGATGGAAGAAAGCAAAAAGGTTGTAGGTGAAGGATAGACAAGGAGGGGGACACTACTGGGAAAATGGAGAGAAGAGTTAAAGCCGTCAACCTGAAATAAATTAATGGTGAAGGGAAAGAAAGTTGGAGGGAAGGATATATGTATATAGATAGATAGATAGATAGATAGATAGATAGATAGATAGATAGATAGATGGATGGATAGATAGACAGACAGACAGACAGACAGACAGATAGATGGATAGATAGATAGATAGATAGATAGATAGATAGATAGATAGATAGATAGATAGATAGATAGATAGATAGATAGATAGATGGATAGATGGATAGATAGATAGATAGATAGATAGATAGATAGATAGATAGATAGATAGATAGATAGATATAAAGAGAGAGATTAGCAAACTTTAGAAACAATGCATTGTCGGGAACCATAGAGAGAAAGAGAGAGAAATAGAGAAGGAGAGACAGGCAAAAGTATGAATGGACTGAAATAAGGATGTGAAAAACAGAAATGAGAATAAGAGAAAACACAGCAAGTTATACATGAGTGCACTGACAAGAAGAGGTGACGGAACTATTTGCAGGGACAGAGAACAAGACAGATTAAAAGCAATGCCATGACTGCAGTTGCAGTTACACAAGGTTTTAAAAATATCTCCAAGCCTGAGAAAAGTACCTGTTGATAGAGTATGGTTAGGAGCAATCTACATAAAAGGCAACTGCTGGAATGATTTTGCATAGTTTTGGGCTCTTGAGCAGCTTGCATTTGTGAGAGCTGTCTTTCACCCATTGTGGGGGGTTAATTGTTCATT
Organism: Protopterus annectens; assembly: GCF_019279795.1. NCBI lineage: Eukaryota > Metazoa > Chordata > Ceratodontiformes > Protopteridae > Protopterus > Protopterus annectens. Next base: position 1,041,356,762 of record NC_056731.1, read on the forward strand.
GATCCTGTACATCCACAGAGTTAGCATACATAAGAAATGGGTGAGTTGGAGGGGTGCAGGGAAAAGCAGTGATTGCCTTTCCAGCCAGTAATAGTGGCACATTTGGCTTTCCAATAAGCAAGATGGATAGTTACATAAAAAGGTGTAGATGAATTTTGTATCATCATAGAATGTACCTTTTTTCAATGTGAATCTGATACAAAAGAATGGGTGATGTGCCTTTTAGTTCTCAAGTTTAAGAAAACCAGTTTTCAAGCCAGCTGAGATGATTCATATAGGAATATCAGATCAGAGGAGCTTGACAATATTCTTCTTGCACACTTGCAAAAGGTATTATTCAGTTCAGCTTTGTGTAGCTTGGCAATAAGGCAACTACGAAAACAGGCCGGACATAAAGTCTCATGAGCAGTATTTGATTAACTGTTAACTATTGATTGATTGATCATACCAAATAACTTTGACAGATCTTGAAATAATATTGCATTGAAATGTCTATCATTATGAAAATTTTACAGGAATCTAGAAAACAAATATCAACCTCATAATTCATGTAGATCCTATGTTTGCAGTCTTAAATGAGGTAATTAGCCTGAACAAAGCTTGAGTCATTTAAGAAAAAAAATGAAAGAAAATGTAGAGATCTATAATTTGAATTTTGTGGATATGACTCTACTGTGATATCTAGGAAACTGTGACTTAGGAAGACAAAAGCAGGAGGAAGATCAATCTATGGTAATTCCAAAGAATGCAGTGAGCAGACAAACTATATCAATGATTTGGCTCAGATGTCCTTTTATAAGTACACAGTTTTTCAAATGTTGTCCTTAGATGAATGTTTGGATAATATATAATACTGATCAGGGAGAGTAACAGAGGCTTATGAGGTGGTTCATGGATTGGCTTGAATTAAGTGTGCACTTAATGCATTTGCTACAGATTGAAAGGGATACTCAGATCAGATGGAATAGTATTTTGACTAGGGCTTAGAACTACTTAATAAGTTCTTTGAGAAGGAGAGATTAGTCGGGATGCTTTAAAAATAACCCCATTTGTAATTCATCATACAATTTTTACAAGAATTATTGAATTAACTATTACAGGACTATGGGCACACCAGGTCCATGAAATGCATAACTGATGGAATCCAGAGCTGAGTCAAGAGACTAATGGTAGACAGAACCACTACCATAGTTGAGCTGTTTGGTTAGCTTTTATATAACTACATCAACTTTATTACAAGCTGAGATAAGTGCAAACTTGCAGTGTTATAAGACAGTGCTGCATTTTATTTTTTCTGTTTTATTGTTTCATTGAATATTGTGTTAAAATAGTATTGCATTTATCTGCTTATTTATTTGTTCACTGAAAATTGTGAGCTCTCTCTGTGTCTGCAGTTAGTTTTCCCCATCCACCCTCCATGTTCTTGTTATGGTATTAATCTTGGTGGTTTTGGAACTGACCTCCCCCTCCTGTAAATTTGTGTTTGAACACTCCTCCTGGGCCCATCTCATTTGCTCACTCAACCGAGTACAGTGAGATTATATTTTGATTTCAGACAGTGTGGACCTGATGTCTGAATGCACCCTATATATATATATATATATATATATATATATATATATATATATATATATAGTATGTGTGTGTATATATATATATATATATATATATATATATATATATATATATATATATATATATATATATATATATATATATATATGTCTACATATATACAGAAACCTATATGTATGTGTGTATATATATATATATATATATATATATATATATATATATATATATATATATACATATATATATGTATGTGTGTATATATATATATATATATATATATATATATATATATATATATAGTATGTGTATATATATATATATATATATATATATATATATATATATATATATATATATATATATGTGTGTGTGTGTGTGTGTGTGTGTGTGTGTGTGTGTGTGTGTATGTCTACATATATACAAACACACACACACTCACACACATATTTATACAAATACATGTCCCCTACTGTGAATGCAGTGCTGCATGATATGTGTGAGGGAACATCACACATATCAATGCACATATATGTATATATATATATATATGTATATATATATATATATATATATTTATATATATATATGTGTGTGTGTGTGTGTGTGTATGCAAAATGGACAGTTATGTCAGGCGTAAACCCTATGTTGGGAACACATTGCCCTTGTTTATTAAGGTGGGATTGGTAATTTGGGGAAGGATAGTAGGTATATTATTTGTGAAGGTAGGTCGGGTTGGAAGCTAGAGAGGATGGCATACAGGGTTGGTATATGACACATGTGGTGGGTAAACACCCTGGATGGGGAGTATTGTCCATGATGTGGAAGCCCATTAGCCCCATATGGAAACAATGGGACTGAGGTCCCCACCCATGGGCAGTCACAACATCAGCGTCATGGCCCTGAAGGTGCCTGAGCTGGGGGCTGCACAGGAGGAGCATGCGGACCCTGTGAGTGTGTACTGAGCACCTGAAGGTACTGTAGCACATCCCCCAAGTCTCTGTGGAACTCTCTATGCACCAGACCCTGGACCTGACTTTGGATGACAGGATCCTGTCTGTGTGTGCTCCCAGGTGGGGTGAACACCATCCCCTGAGGTGGTTCCACCTGAAGGTAGTGCAGGACCAGTAGATGAGGAGGCCCAAAGGTGGGTCGCACATGTGATGTGGCCTGGTAACATGGGCAGATGAGGTGGGAGAGGTGGTTCTCCTGGCAACTGTTCCCCAAACATGCTATTGTGTCACTGTTATAGAACATATGTGAGTAGTAATATTCCACACATTCCCATATAATGTCCAACAGCATGCATAGATATCCCCTTTAACACAAAACAACAGATGAGCAGCAGTCACATAGCAAACAGAACACATGCATATATGTAGCCATATTGGTCCTTAGAATGGTATGCAGATGACATCGTCCATAACAGGCCACCAATGATAGTGTCCCCACAAGAAACATTACTACAAACACATAGCACAAAGTGTTGTACAATACAATATATGTCCCAACGGTAGGTCTTCTGTAGACATACCTGTTGAGTTATGTGATCAGATTGTTGTTGCATATATGGTGGGGGGGGGCAGAGATGGGTATTAACAACTATGATAACCTTGCAGTATGAGGTCCTCAGACCTGTTTCCATCTTTATGTCTTTTATGCAATATGTCCAGGGAACGCTTGCACATTCATAGAGTGGAGGAGAATGATGTCATAATCTCACACCTGGTGCAGCACTACCACATGCTGGTTGACCAAAAAGCCCATGATCTGCAGGAGTGAACTGCCCCGTGGAATGATCTTGTCCACAGGGTAAACAATGTTGGCTTGCATAACCGCAGTTATGAGCAGGTCTGACATTGATGCACTGATCTACTTCGCCATGCCCATCAGCATGCTGCTGCAATGAGGGGGGGGGACCAGCTTGCAACAGGGGGGGGGTCATGCCATCCAGCACCCACTGACACATGCTGAGGAAATCCTCGCCAGCCTAAGGGCACCTTCCCCCCGCAAATTCAACACCTGGCAGAGAGAGTAGTGGAGGTGGGTGCTACCCACACAATGGCAGAGGAGCTTACAGGTAAGGCCACAGGGCACATCAGTAGTCCACTGTTGCGTATCCATCCGCATCTGTACAGTTAGATCATGCATATGTGAGATTAAATATATATAGTCTATTGCTGCGTTATAGTAATAAACAGATGTGCATAATCTGTAGTATTGTGGGCTTGTACTGTTGTACTGTAATGCTGCACCCACCATGTACCAATGGCACAGCTGTGGCTACTGATATCACGTCTCTCACACACTTATGTAGGTCCCTCTGGTATACCTCCAGGGCAGCAGCCTGTAGCTGGTGAGTATGGTGTTTGTTCAGGTTTGCCAATACACCAGTCATGTTATGGCCATTGTATATTTGTTGCACACATTTAACACACCTACCCATTATGCATGCTGTATGTGTGCCTGTATTGTTGCTGTTAACTGCACTGCATCACAGTGGTCACCATGATGGTGTATCTAAATGGTATGTCAGATTCCTGCAATATAACTAACATCCTGTCATTGCAAAATGTGTGCACAGAGATGAACATAATGGTAGGACAAATGGTCTACATTAAGGACATGTCTGAAACATCACCCTATACAGGGCTACATCAGTGTATATACCACTATTACAATGCCAACTGTTACAGATCTACACTATGGCATATCACAATACTGCAGTCTACAACCCTTACAACCTGCAATGTGGTCCTAACATGAGCAATGAGTGTGTAATATGGAATCCTATGTTAGGACAGCAAATATGGGGAATACATACCTTCACAAACACTGGAAGCATATGTGTGCATACACTTCAGCTAAAATATAGTGAAAGCAGCTGTTGATGTACTGACAGCCTGCATTCTTCATGAGTATGGACTTTCCTGGAAGTACACGTCCCCAATGTCACACCAAGAAATGGTCTGCTGTCCAAGACGTTTGGCCATCAAATGTGCCCACTTGCCTGCAACAGAGGCAGCCGTGGCTTGCACACATCTTACATGCCATGGCGTGGACCCCATACCCAACAGGTAGCACCCAGGAGTTGGACATGTAGTCATAGCTCACCATTGCATATACCATGGCAAACAGTGCAGACAGTCATGTATGTGGCGAGGATGTATGGGAAAGGATTAATGTAGAAAATAAACAGATGGCCATCCAAGACAGATGATGTCACATGTAGCAAACCGGTCATGCAAGCTGCCTAGTAACATGCCTACATTGTTAATAAAGAAACGATTCACTTAGAAAGTAGGAATATGGTAATAGAAGGGAAATAATTTAACAATTGTGACAATAGTTGTTTAGTTTACTTGGCAAAATGTCAAGTTTGCCAAGCATTCTATGTAGGAAAGACAGAGCGTAAATTAAGAAGAAGAATTTATGAACATGTATACGACATACAAAATAATAAAGAAACTAACACTCTATACAAACATAAACATGACTGTGAAGATGCCCACTTTTTGTTCTTTGTATTGGAAAGGATGAAAATTGATGGAAGGGGAGGCTTATGGGAGGAAATAATTGAGTATAGAGAGCTCTGGTGGCAGGTAACTTTACAGGATAATAAATGGCCGGGGTCGAATGATTGTATTTCCATAGCCCCCATTCTCAAACTTAGAGCTGCAAAATTATAAGTTACAGTTTAGCAAACAACCTGGATCCTTGAATTATACTTTTTCAAAAGAAATGTGGTTTTATGTATTTGTTCTCTGTATTTTTTAAAATGCTTTAACATAATCTTTTTAAAATGGGTCAAAACATTATTTAAGTCTTAATCCATTGCTCATTTATATTTTATTTCAATAAGAGCAAACATCATTATTGAATTAAAAAAAAAAATGCGTTTTATTTATTAATAAAATGTTCATATTTTTATAGTGTGATTTCATAGGTGACCACAAGATGGTGCAACAAATCAACAGAATGATTTGTGTTCCTTTATATGGAATAGCTTATATTGCACAATAACATATGTTTTATATTCCAACATATTTATTAATTTAATTGTATTTTAAAGTACATATTGAATGCTTTTTTAAGTATAGGAATTTTGTCAAAAGGTTTTTGTCATAGAAAGTATATTTTATGGAATTATTAAAGGTTTTAGGTAAACATCAATTATGTGTATTAAAATGCTTTGTGATAGGTTCTGTCTTAATTGGGATTGGTATAAATGCTTAATTATGTTTTTTCAGCCCACATCTGATGAAGTTTTACAAATGAAAATGTAATTCAGAACGTTAATGCAGAGCTTTGTTTTTGTGCTTTGGTTGTGACATTAAAGGAAGAGAATTCGACTGTCTGTGAGCTTTACTGTATGCCTTCCCAGGTCTATTGTTTGTTTTAAAAGTAATCTTTGTGGACCTAGTGCAATTATCTTTGGATTGCCTAGTAACATGCCACAACACTGAGGGAGTTGCAGGAATGTCTAGCAAGTACTAGCTGTGCAGCACCCATGTCATCAATTGCCTGGACTCTGCATACATGTGGCCCATGGGTTAGGGTAATCAGATGGGACAGTTGTACCACAGGAAAAATCAGCCAGGCTGCTCTACAGGTAGCATATGCATAACAGAAAAAGTCCCCAAAAGGCATGTGTTGCAATGTGTACTTGTGTACCGAGACCACATTGGAAACCTACAGACAGTATCAAGTAAGATAAATGTGCTGCACAACCAACACCTCACCCCACCTCAGGCCCACCATCCACATCTGCACCTTTCCGGTGCCAGTGTACACCTGTATGTTTGCCATTCATTAGCTGGGACTAGGCTGGTACACATGGTGTACAGTGTTTGGGACACAGCAAAATGACACACATGTAGGCCATAGTTGTCAAGCATCTGCAAAAACGCTGAGGGTGGGGAGGGGTTGTCATCCTGATACAACAGTGCACTGAAGCAGGGATCCAAAGAATGCTATGAATGGCTGTATCTGAACACAGTCAGGGTCAAGAACTGTGTCAGACATAACCCTGTGGTGACACCTTGGCTGTGCCATATCCAGGGTACAGGTGAACACATGTCACAGATCTGTATAACAGTTACTGCCTGTGCCACATGGCTGATAGGTCTACGGGTGGTGTATACAGGTGAGTGCATGGTGGCTGCTGTTAGCAGCCCTTCTACAGTGGACAATGGTAGCTGTACTGGGTGGTACACACCACATGTTTGTGTATAACACACACAGAGGCTTTGGTGTTGATGCACTACACAGGGAATACTGTACACATGGATGCATGTACCTGTGCAAGGAGCCCATTGTAGCCTATGTAATTCAACCAAGCCAGAATAGGCACAACAACACATTCAGGGATAAGCAGTCCACTAATTTAATGTCATCGGCAATGGCACTGGCAGTCTATATGTCCCCTTCCCCAATGTAGTGCAATCCTCAACTCGGTAAACATATGTGTGCTGGTGTGGGTGGCACACCCCTACCCTTTGTAGGGTGAGAAGTGCTGTAGAACCACATATAGTGTGATAGACAACTACCTCACCTGTTAACATGAACTTTACAGTATTACAGACAGCTAAGTTGGGGGATACATTCAACAGTAACTGCAGTGATGTTGGCTGTGTCAACAACAGCCACACCCAGCTGTATATACCAATCCCTGTATCACTGCAAACCTATACAGTGAGGAAGAGGCCATTTACACATCTAACACTAGTTGTGATGTAATGTATGTTCACAGGATGATACCTGTGAAATGTTAGCATA